>NC_134694.1:78806593-79107260 GCF_050947455.1 Rhinoderma darwinii
TCTGTATATTGTCTCTTTTGCGGGCTACTGTTTTTACAGGGTACAAACTTTTGCTTTAATAAGCTCTGTAACCTAGTCACCTCTTTTAGACTGGAGATGGTTCAATCACTCTCTCACATTAACACACCAATTAATAAATGAAGTCCATAGATTTTAGAACTGTTAGCCTGTTTGGCATATCTGAAGATTTATAGGCGAAGTGTTTATTATAATTCATAAAAAAACTGTTTTAATGTTATGGTATGCAGATAATGACAGAAAATATAAAACTCTCTCCAAGCATGCCATAAAACAGCATACAGATTGAGAATTCATGTAACATTCATAACATTCTGAGATCCCCATTATGTTTTTGTAATATATACATTGAAAACTATATTTTTAAGACCAGATTTGCTGTAACTTAAATTACCTAATGCAATATTAAATAGAGTCTGGGCTATAATATAGAATCTGCAATGAATTTTGATGGCATGGTCATTAACTAAGCAATGAAAACTAGAGCAGTTTATTATAAATCCACATGAATTTCCCAAGTCTTAAACATTTATACATATCTATTTTGCTGACACAATCCAAGATAGGGCTATACCGCTGAACAATGCATTTTTAGCCAGTTATTTACAGTGAAATCTGACGTCTGTCATTCATTAGCACACTAGTAGAATGATGCTTGTCCCTAGATTTAGACTCTTAAAATCTTTTAAAGAGTTCTGTGCGCTAAGTTTTTTGTGTTCAATTTATTAAAGTGTACCTAACCTTTCAGGTGTCTTTTTAGAATAAGCTCCTATATGTGTGCACATGAGCAATTACACTATTTCTTGAATCCTAAATTATTATTTTTTTAGCAGTTCTCCCCTTTGCTCTGCAGGCTGTATCTCTAATTCTCCGTTTCCTCTTGAGCTAGTGGATGGAAACTTACTCTCTTATGTCTTCTATGAACTGTATAGAGAGAAGAGGAGAATCCTGCTTCCCTATTTCTATCTGTTACATATATAGAATAAACAGCAGCATGGAGGAAATTATATCGCAGTAGTGAGCAGTGTAGCTGTGAATTCAGTACTGGGGTGAGATATGACATTTACTAGGAAGCTGCTGTAGCATTTCGCTCACTTTGCTCCTGCACTCCTCCTCCCCTCTCCATAGACTTCTAAGGGCAGCTGTAACCTGATTCTTCAGCTGATGGTCCTCTTGAGGAGACGAGCAGAAAATTCAGAGTGAGTGAATAGTTTGGTGGGGGTGGAAAGGAGCCTGATAAGTGATAAAATATATATTACAAAGTTTCTTATATTTGATGAATATAGTTTGTTGAAATGTTAAGAGACAATATAAATACTAAACATTTTTCATTTTCACTATTTCACCCTGAGCAAGGTCTTTGATGGCACTGCTGAATGGTGAGAGCATATTTTACTATTTACACACTCACTCATACAGCTCACTGTATGGACGAGTTTGTATACAGTGATCTCCACATACCCAGCTCGATCAAAGCCTGTGTATGAGCTGAACATTGGGGTCAATTTATTAAGCAAGTCCATAAAGTGAGCTGTATGAGAAATTATCTGTATAGTAAACCACATTGTCTATATTCGGTCTTAGCTCCTGAGAGGGGGGAAATATCTGGTCTTGGCCACTGTGTTATGGCAATTATAGGTAGGTCCACTATGGGTAATATAATATAAATCATTCTACTATGCATTTTGGAACTTAACTGTTCTTTTTCATACTTATGAATATGTTTAATAATTCATCATCGTGATGCATACAGTGAAGGAAATAAGTATTTGATCCCTTGCTGATTTTGTAAGTTTGCCCACTGTCAAAGTCATGAACAGTCTAGAATTTTTAGGCTAGGTTCATTTTACCAGTGAGAGATAGATTATATATATGTAAAAAAAAAAATAAAATCACATAGTCAAAATTATATATATTTATTTGCATTGTGCACAGAGAAATAAGTATTTGATCCCTTACCAACCATTAAGAGTTCAGCCTCCTCCAGACCAGTTACATGCTCCAAATCAACTTGGTGCCTGCATTAAAGACAGCTGTCTTAAATGGTCACCTGTATAAAAGACTCCTGTCCACAGACTCAATTAATCAGTCTGACTCTAACCTCTACAACATGGGCAAGACCAAAGAGCTTTTTAAAGGAACAGTGTCATCACAAATTATTTTTTTATATGTTAAAGATGTTAGTGCTTTATTAAAAACGTTTATATTCATTTGTGTGTTTGTGTTTTACTTTTTCTTATTTTTACACTTTTTCTTCCCTATGGGGGCTGCCATTTTTTGTTCCATTTCTGTGTGTGTCGATTAACGACACATACAGACATGGAATACGGCAGCCACAGTCCCATAGGGACTGCGAACGGCTCCCGTCCCATTGACTTCAGTGTACGGCGTCTGTGTGGGAACTGCGCATGCGCCGCTCCCACACAGTCCAATTCGAAATTGGCGCCGTCCGGCGCCATTTTCCTGTGGACCGGAAGTCACGGCCGGACAGTAATATTACTACTTCCGGTCGCGGCTTCCGGATTTGTGCACTTGGACCAGCGGCAGCAAACGGAGTGGACGGGCCGGAGGGAGCCGCGGCGGCAGGAGCAGGTAAGAGATTTCAATGTATGTTCGTGTTTGTGTGTGTTTACTACTGTATGTAAACCTACTACACTGTGTGTTAGCTCAAAAAATGGCGACACACAGTGTAGGAGGTTACACCGTTCAAACCCCTCGTTTATCCCGGCACTAGCCAGGATAAAGGAGGGGGGGATGCTGAGAGCTCACTAGAGCGAGGGCTTTTTACCCAATTTTGCAAAGCTGCAATTTTGGGGATAGCTCCATCTAGTCACCAAAAATGGGTAGTATTATAAATTAGAATTAATTTATAATATTTCCTGACTCGTGAAAAAAATAAAAAAAATTTGAACAATGTTTAATCACCCACACACTAAATGTTTAATTTTTTTTAAAAAAACATGTTTTTCTGGCAACACATTCCCTTTAAGGATGTCAGGGACAAGATCATAGACCTGCACAAGGCTGGAATGGGCTACAAAACCATAAGTAAGACGCTGGGTGAGAAGGAGACAACTGTTGTTGCAATAGTAATAAAATGGAAGACATACAAAATGACTGTCAATCGACATCGATCTGGGGCTCCATGCAAAATCTCACCTCGTGGGGTATCCTTGATCCTGAGGAAGGTGAGAGCTCAGCCGAAAACTACACGGGGGGAACTTGTTAACGATCTCAAGGCAGCTGGGACCACAGTCACCAAGAAAACCATTGGTAACACATTACGCCATAATGGATTAAAATCCTGCAGTACCCGCAAGTTCCCCCTGCTCAAGAAGGCACATGTACAGGCCCGTCTGAAGTTTGCAAATGAACATCTGGATGATTCTGAGAGTGATTGGGAGAAGGTGCTGTGGTCAGATGAGACTAAAATTGAGCTCTTTGGCATTAACTCAACTCGTCGTGTTTGGAGGAAGAGAAATGCTGCCTATGACCCAAAGAACACCGTCCCCACTGTCAAGCATGGAGGTGGAAACATTATGTTTTGGCGGTGTTTCTCTGCTAAGGGCACAGGACTACTTCACCGCATCAATGGGAGATTGGATGGAGCCATGTACCGTCAAATCCTGAGTGACAACCTCCTTCCCTCCACCAGGACATTAAAAATGGCTCGTGGCTGGGTCTTCCAGCACGACAATGACCCGAAACATACAGCCAAGGCAACAAAGAAGTGGCTCAAAAAGAAGCACATTAAGGTCATGGAGTGGCCTAGCCAGTCTCCAGACCTTAATCCCATCGAAAACTTATGGAGGGAGCTGCAGATCCGAGTTGCCAAGCGACAGCCTCGAAATCTTAATGATTTACAGATGATCTGCAAAGAGGAGTGGGCCAAAATTCCATCTAACATGTGTGCAAACCTCATCATCAACTACAAAAAACGTCTGACTGCTGTGCTTGCCAACAAGGGTTTTGCCACCAAGTATTAAGTCTTGTTTGCGAAAGGGATCAAATACTTATTTCTCTGTGCACAATGCAAATAAATATATATAATTTTGACAATGTGATTTTCTTTTTTTTTTTAATATAATCTATCTCTCACTGGTAAAATCAACCTAGCCTAAAAATTCTAGACTTTCATGTCTTTGACAGTGGGCAAACTTACAAAATCAGCAAGGGATCAAATACTTATTTCCTTCACTGTATATAGGATATGTTGCTGACATGTTTACCTTGATATGCATATTACTTGTTTTATGTGAAATTTCTTCTACCTTATAGATGTAATTCATTTTATCTTTAGTGTGATTTGTATTGTTGTGTACCATTAACCCCTTAATGACCGCCGATACGCCTTTTTACGGCGGTCATTAGTGGGCTTTATTCTAGAGCGCCGCTATTCTACGTCGCTGCTGTAGAATAAAGTAAACAGAGCAGGGAGCCGTGAAATCTCCAGAGGCAGCTGAGGGCTGGGGGCGTCCCTGCTCTGCCGGGTGAGATCGATATTAGTATCGATCTCACCCGTTTAACCCTTCAGATGCGGTGCACAATAGCGAGCACCGCATCTGAATGGTTTTGGAGAGAGGGAGGGAGCTCCCTCCCATCTCACTGACACCCGGCGATAAAATCGCCGAGTGTCTGTGTCTTCTATGGCAGCCGGGGGTCTAAAAAAGACCCCCAGGTCTGCCTGGAGCGAATGCCTGCTAGATCATGCCGCAGGCATGACCTAGCAGATGCCTGTCCGTTTTAAACGGACAGGCAGTAATACACTGCAATACAAAAGTATTGCAGTGTATTATAATAGCGATCGGAGGATAGTGAAGTCCCCTAGTGGGACTAGTAAAAAAGTAAAAAAGTTTAATAAAGTTAATTTAAAAAAAAAAGTGAAACAAAAAAAATGAAAAACCCACTTTTTCCCCTTACAAACTGCTTTACTATTAAAAAAAACTACAATAAAGCAAAAAAGTTACACATATTTGGTATCGCCGCGTCCGTAACGACCCCGACTATAAATCTATTGCATTATTTTTTAATTTAAAAAAAAAAACAAAAACCCCAGTAACCAGTAACCTTCCATGTGTAAGGCAGACAAGCTAACCACTACACTATAAAAGCTGTCATAGACAATGCCTGTGAAACTGTAGTAGTTGAGGGTTTACTATGAGTCTCTCCTGTCTCTCTGCTGCGTGTGGGTGGTGACTGGTCAGAGACTCACAGTCAGACTGAATGCCGCAGCTGCTGCATGCAGTGTGCACTGTGAGTGACTGTGAGACTCACCAGTCACAGCCCTGTTTGTAGCTTTCCCATGCTAATTAAGCACAGGAAAGCTACAAAGCCAGGAGTATACTGCAAGGGGGGGGGGGCGTTTTACTGACAGCAGAGGGCTCTATAGGGGGGAATTATCCCCCCACCATAGAGCCCTGACTAGTTACTATACTGAAAGGTTAGGGGGGTCTGAGCATCTGACTGACTGCTCTAAAGGGGGGGGGGCAGAATACCCCCTATAGAGCTCTCTGCAGTAAGTCAGACGCTCAGACCCTCCCCCACCCACACTAATCCTTCCATTATAGTGATGTGAGGGCTCTATGGGGTGGATTATTCCAGCCCCATAGAGCCCTCTGCTGTCGGTAAAATGCCCAGACCCCCCCTTGCAGTATACTCACGTCACGGGTCCCGGTCCCAGCAAGGCAGGACTTACCTCGTGCTGCTCGTCGCTCCTCCTGCAGAGTTGCTCCTCTCTGGCTGCATGTGCTGTGTACAGCGTCAGAGAGGAGGAGGAGTGTTACAGACGTTCGGCACGTCTCCCTCCGGTCCAGTCCGTCCTGGGCTGAAAATGCCGCCCCCCCCGTTTGGGTAGGTGGTGCCGCCTGAGGCCGTCGGCTATAGCTAGAATACATAGTGCAAAATGCATTTAGAGCATGCATTAGAGGAAGACACAGAGAGAGTAACTGTGATATGACATTGGTAGAGCGTATACATTGAAATGGTTACTAGTAATAAAGCAAAATTTAAGAACAAAAATGAGATTTAAGAAAAAAAGGAAAAACAAAAAACGGAACTGCATATCCTACAATATGGTGTCAGTATTTACTGAAATGAATAGAATGATACTACTAAACAAAAAACACAAAAAGAGTAGATAACTCTAAGGCCTCATTTACACGAGTGTGTGCGTTTTGCGCGCGCATAAAATGCAGCGTATTGCGCGCGTTGGCATTGCGTTTTGACTGCGTTGTTGCGTTTTAAACGCGCGCACGACTAGCGTTTGCAACGCTCGTCAAAAACGCAGAGGGGATTAATGGCAAGCCAGCCTACAAATAGGCCAGCTGGCCCAACCCCTGCTTGCTGGGAGAAGCAGGTTTAGCACCTTAATCTCCGCCTCTGCCGAGCTCGTCGAAGTGTGGAATGTGCCTTTGGCATTATGTCGAACAGGTGGCGTGTATTTCTGACGACAATGCAATTGTCCATGCAGAATGTGACACGTGTTATAGAAGCGTGTGTCGGGCTGCATAACTTCAGCCGCATTTAATGATGCTACCTTTGATGCTGAATATATCATAACACATGCAGGCAGCAGCCACACTGTCCCGGTTATTCCTCTCGGCCGATCTCTCTCATCCGGCCTTCGCGTGAGGGATACTTTGCCGGCATATTTTGAGTGTCGATCAGGAGCTGCCCCGTGGGTGCGTGATGACCTTTGAAGGGTTCTCTGTTGTTTGGGCCCCGAAGCAAACTATCTCTGTCGTATCCTCCAAATTGTCGGTGGTTCTATAATGAGAAAATGACGTTAGAATAGAACAATGCCCACAACAACACGATGGCAAACAGGACATGGGCGAACACACATTAGACACATGCAAAAGCAGAATCTCTTACGTGCGCATCTCCATTATGTCCTTCAGGAACATCAGCTGTTTCGTGTACATATAAGGGCGCTTACGCAATCCGCCATCTCCGCTGCGTCCCTTTTCCCCCATTTCACGGCGGAATTGGTCACAGCAGCTCCGCCACCGTGTTTTGATGTCTTTGACTGTTGGAGTAAAAACAAATATCACGCCATTAAGAACTATGCCCTCTCACTTAAATGAGGGGCCCTGCACTGCCAATTACGTGGTACACGGTGATGAGCATGCTCCACAAAAGGTCATCGGGCAAATGCGCGGAAGACACATACAGGGCCCCAGTTCTTCAATAGGGATGACATTGCATTGACAGAAAAAGCCTGGTACTCACCCAACCGACTGCGGTCCCGGGTTCGGCCACTCTCCCACTCCTGGCCAAAAAGCTCCCTAGCGAACTTCTCCCAGGCGTCCTCCTTGACCGTGCGGTCGTGGTACGCCTCTGCGCGAGTGTCCCAAATTGCATGATGGCCTTGGACCAGGGCGATAAGGCGCTCCACGTCCATCCCACGCGGCATGGCAGCAGATGTCAGTGGAAGCTAACTTCTGTCTCCAGTCAATAGCCTTGCCCACTCGCAGTCAAAACGCAAGTACTTCCTGGTTTTTGTTTGCTTTGTCCAGCTTTATAGACTCTTATTCATGGACATAACAAGTGATGCGTGATTTTCGCGCATGCAATGCAGGAGCGTCCGTGTGTCATGCGTGTTTTTCACGCACCCATTGACTTCAATGGGTGCGTGATGCGCGAAAAACGCACGATTATAGAACATGTCGTGAGTTTTTTGCAACGCACGCGCGCAGCGCAAAATTCACGCATCGTCTGCACTGCCCCATAGACTAATATAGGTGCGTACGACACGCGTGAAATGCACGCGCGTCGCACGCGCGTATATTACGCTCATGTAAATGAGGCCTAAATTGGTCCACACAATGTACTCCAACTGGCATAGTATTAACAGTGTGTCAATAATAAAGTCAAGGAGTATAGAGAGTATTTCAAAGTAATGTATAACTATAAGAAGCATCACCTTTAGCAAGTCAGCATTTACTAGTGCATATAATCTGTAACTATATGTGGTGATAGCTCAATATAGTCAGTATAGTCTGAGCTGTCCCCAAAAGTGGGTAATTATCAGTCATGGCCATGTCCTGGCTGTAAATGCTGCTTACCGGATTACGTCCGTGGATATGGATATGCGGCGCATGCGACCTCGGTCGCTGTTAGGTAATGGCGCTGTCCAGGTATGCACCAGTGTGTTATATATGGATCAGGTCATGTGACCACTAGCAGGTGTTTAGACGTCAATTGTGTCAGTCCAGGTGTGACTCGTCATACGTTTGGGGCAAGATGTGATTGCAGCATATTCTCTGATAGGATAAAGATAATGTCCATCAGAGTTAGGGCAGGATATAACTGCAGTGTGTCTTCTGATAGGCTGAAGATTATGTCCATCAAAGTTGTAGGACAGAACAACCCAATCTAGCTTTGTTAACCCCTCCATTTCCAAAGATAAAAATGGTGATGGGACCAATAGCCTAGAAGTCCAAAGTGGAAGCATAGCTAGGCATATTCGGATATGGTAATTACATTTTAAGCTTATACTAGATGTAGGATACACAGTTCATGTAGTATTAATACTTATACCACTAGTGGAATGGTCAGTTTATAAGACTCTGAGGTTATTTTTTTTCTTTTTCTTACGCTGCTGGGTCCATGTGGACTCTCAATATAGGCGTAAACCCAGTATTAGCACATCTGGAAAGAGCTGTATGTTAGTACCTCCCTTGTCTGCTGGTTTTATTATGATATTTATATTATCAGTCAATTGTTTTAGTGCTCTCCTGTCTGAGCTATTTAAATTGCTCTGACATCTAAGATAACCTCTGTTGATGTCTCGAGTGTATCTCTCGACATCATGTGTCACTAAACAGATAAAAGTTTCAACCGCTGGAGAATTCCTCAGGGGCCTGTAAGTACTTCTCTTCTTGAGACCCGATGATTTCAGGTCCACCAGTGAGAGCAATTTAAATAGCTCAGACGGGAGAGCACTAAAACAATTGACTGATGATGGAAATATCATAATAAAACCAGTAGATAAGGGAGGTGCTTTGGTAGTGATGGATAGGAAGGGTTATATTTTGGAAATTGAGCGACAATTAGGAGACGATAAGGTATATCGCACTTTTCCTTATAAACCCCACACAATTGATAAGGGATAAAATCCGACGCACTCTCGAACATCATAGGGCCTTAAACACTATTAACAGCTGAACCGTTGAGTATCTGACCAATGACCATCCCATTATTTCAGTCTTCTATGTGCTACCCAAAGTCCATAAAAGGTTACACAATCCTCCTGGACGCCCGACGCCCGATCGTGGCATCCACGCATTCCATCTTATCACCACTGTCCATACTACTAAGTATTTTTAACTAGACACTACAGCTTTTTTAAACTTAATCAGGGAAACCAAAACAATCAAGCCAACAGACTTCTTGGTGACTCTAGACGTTACCAGTCTATATACCTCGATAGAGCACAGCAAAGGTATGGCACGCTATACTCACTAAGGCGGGAATAGATGCAAAGGTAGTTGACCTGTACATGGACCTACTAAAACTGGTTCTCAAAGAGAACTTTATCCTTTTCCAAGATTACTTTTTTCTGCAGATTCAAGGCACCGCGATGGGGTCTCATGTGGCCCCCCATATGCAAATTGTTATATGTCGAGTTTCGAAGAAACATTCATATATCCCAACGAACTATTCAAAAAATATGCCACTACATGGAAACGTTACATAGATTAAATTTTTTGCATTTTGGAGGGGCCCAGAGAAACTTTGGAGACTTTCTGCCATTACCCGAATAGCATCTGGCCTGAACTTCAATTTACTGCACACATAGATCCTGGTCAAGTTAGCTTTTTAGATACACTTGTTATTAAGGAAGCACAAGGTCACTTAAGCACTGACCTTTATACTAAAAATACAGATCGGAACAGTTTACTGCTGTACTAGCTTTCACCCTGCCACTACCATAAAATCACTACCCAGATCACAATACGATATGACAGGCCAGAAAATAGTTTGCATTGAGGAAATGACCAACAGATTTTTACAACGTGGTTATCCACCACACATACTCAGAGAGGCCCAACAATCCAGGTATAGACCAAGGAGAGAAATTAATAAACATATACCTTTCGTACACACCTATCATCCATTTACAGGCAAAATCCTCAACATTATCAGGGGACATTGGGAACTCCTTGGGAAAGCTCATCCCACAGTCGAGGAGTTTGGTAATCCCATACTCCCATGTAACAGATGCCCAAAAAACCTACGAGACAAGCTAATCAAAGCTGATGAGGGGTCTGGTATATCTGTACCAAGACTGATGTTTCTGCGCACCCCTAAAAAGGGCACTTTTCCATGTCGACATTGCATGCAGTGCTCACATGTTCTAAAAGGAGATAAGGTCAGACATCCTCAGACAGGCCAAGGTTTCCCGATACACGAGTTCTTCTCCTGTGACAGCAACTACATCATATATTTGATTAAATGCCCTTGTGGCCTAGTGTATGTACCCAACACGTAAGGGATAGGATCTCCCAGCATAAGTCCACTATCCATTGTAAAAATCTCCTCTTACCATTGCCAGTTCATTTCCATCGACAGAGACACACACTAGCACAGCTTTTCTTTCAAGTCCCAGCATCACGCAGCGGAGGAGATAGGGTCAAAAGACTTAAAACTAGGGAGGCCTTATGGATCCATCAACTACAATCATTAGAACCCCTAGGATTAAACAGAGAATATGCAATCTCGAGCTTCATGTAAAACATGCTTCATATTGTGGACCGTATACAGTATCACATTACGTGTGCTTATGGGAGGGTATTGATAAATATAGATTTTGGATCTCTGCATTATATTTCCTTAGCATGAACTTTGAACTAACATACAACTTTATCTTTCCAGATGCGCTAATACTGGGTTTATGCCTATATTGAGAGTCCACATGGACCTAGCAGCGTAAGAAAAAGAAAAACATAACCTCCAAGTCTTATAAACTGACCATTCCACCAGTGGTATAAGTATTAATACTACATGAACTGTGTATCCTACATCTAGTATAAGCTTAAAATGTAATTACCATATCCAAATATGCCTAGCTATGCTTCCACTTTGGACTTCTAGGCTATTGGTCCCATCACCATTTTTATCTCCGGAAATGGAGGGGTTAACAAAGCTAGATTGGGTTGTTCTGTCCTACAACTTTGATGGGCATAATCTTCAGCCTATCAGAAGACACACTGCAGTTACATCCTGCCCTAACTCTGATGGACATTATCTTTATCCTATCAGAGGATATGCTGCAATCACATCCTGCCCCAAACGTATGACGAGTCACACCTGGACTGACACAATTTACGTCTAAACATCTGCACTCAATTGTTTCCGTATCCTTAGGGTGAGGCCTTGTCTCTGACCATTATATTCATGGGCACAGTGTATGGTGCTATTATATTCAGGAGCATAGAGTGAGGAACCGTGAGAATTTTATCTTCGTTTATAGGTTTGGAAATGTTGGAAAAGTGTGGAGCCGAAGACATCTGAGCAGCAAAATCTGCTGAAATGGGTCGTGACTGGGAGAGGACATCATGGAGGTCTGGACCAGATGGAAAAGAAAAGAGAATGAGAACAACTCCAATCTGAGAAGACGTCACCTGTGAGTCACTTTATTTAAATGTTTATTTTCCCTATGTCTGGTCAGTACTGTAATGGCTGTATGATCTGAAGCACGATGATGGGTGGTACAATTCTTTTTTGTAAAATAGCAACTCCCAGCATATTCTTACCATTGTTCAGGCCATACTGGGAGCTGTAGTTTTGTGCCATACAAACATATATGACAGGGGTTAAAGAGGTAGTCTGGGCATGGTTCAGCTTTTCAAACTGATGACCTATCCACAGGATAGGTGTGATACACCTTTATTTAGAGTCCACTATTTGGAATATTGTAATTGTTTTATTTGATTATTCAAATAATTTTCCATGGCGTGATACACAGTCAAACACCCCGATCCCCCCTTCCCCCAGCGCGTATGTTGTTAGAAATTTGAATCCCACCCTTGAATAACTTTAACGAGGATGAAGTATTTGTCATTGTAGGTAAGCAGTATTCACACATGCAAGTTTTTTTAACATTTGTCCACTGCTGTTTTCTAGGCAGAAAAATGTCAGAATAAGTGTATTATAATATAAATATATACGTTTATAAAAAACATTGCATCCTATTATATTCAGAATATTTTTGAGCCCTTTTGTATTACTTATTGATTTAGCAGGGGAAAAACAGAGCACAGAAAACCATATGTAGGAATTTTGATCATGGTACTGTAATTTCAATGTGCTATGGATACAGTTCTGAGATTACTTGCTAGATTTGCTTCTTTAATAAGGATAAGAAAAAAAATTCTGCTGTGTATTGTTATAAAACATGTATTAGATAATTATGGGGCATTTAGAGTAGCACAGTGTAGTTGTTCTCAACAGAGTTAATATTTTTCCTTTTGTGCCGATTGCCCCAGGGTAGGTTCAACTTCTGACCTTTAGGACTGCATTGGTAGCCACGTTCTGTTTGACTACAATGGATAGTAGTTGACTTGACTGATTTCCTAATACTATTATAGAGCAATGTTTCTGTTCAGAAAAGTATAGCTGATGTGTATTACTCAGTATGAAGATAGTTACAGCTTACGCTTCATTCTCTACAACAGAACTTGGCAGGCAGCCTGAGCTCTACGGTTATTTTACATGGTTAAAAGCTTGTTTTAAACCCTCTTAAACATTACTAATTTAATGTCCTGTTTTTCTGTTACAAAAAGCAGAAAGTTTATATTTCTGCTTAATCTCAGCTTCAATTCAATACTTTTAAGTGAGAATAAATTTAATATTCAGTTACAATCATGAAGTAAAATGGTTGCATATAATTTAATGTATAACCTTAAGCATCTCTATATGTCAAAACTATTTGTATGACTAAAAATCTTTACTCAAACATTTAAAAATGTCAGTACTTGATGGGTCATTGACGTATTGTAAATATGTTATAAGGTTGTGGTATTGATGCTACATAAGTGTATTGCCAATGAACTACATGTTAAGTGGGGAAAATACAATTATCAATAGTTTTTCTTTTAAATTAATATTTTTTGCAATTCTGAAAAAAAAAGTTTAATGTGTTCTTCACAAATGAGAAGGTTTTCTTAAAACAAACCTGAATGTGAAGTAGATTGAGCCAATTAAGTCTCCCATAAGTTTTTATTTTGTGTGTTATTATGTATTGTTACGTCCATGGCCGGGGGTCGTCGTTCTGACTTACCCCTTGACGATCCCGGCCATGGACGCCTCTCTTCTCGGCATGCGCTCCCTCCAGGGAGTCGCCGCCACTCTCTTCCGGGTCCTCGGACTGTGTCCCGCAGGGCACGCGCGCCCTCGTGTGCCCGGTCTTAAAGGGCAAGTACGCGTCCAGCTGCCTTACATCAATTATTAGCCCAAATGGCTGCTGGACTATAATAAGGGGCCCTGCCCACTGGTTCCTTGCCTGAGCGTTGTTGTATACCCTAGTTTGTCTTGCTAAAGGTCTCCCAGTGTTTTCCAGTTCCCAGTGTTACCCGTTCCTGCTGCCTGTACCCTGTATCCCTTGCTATCGTTACCTGCTGTGAAAGTCAAGTCATGTCTTCCTGCTGCATCCGCGGCGTCACCTGCTGCGAAAGTCAAGTCGTGCCCCTGCCACTGTCTACATTGCCTCAGGTACCCGTTCAGAACTATAGACATTGATTTGTACCTTGTTGGCCAGCTGCTACCCCGCTACGCGGTACGGCCCAGTGGGTCCCCACCCCGCGCTGTGACAGTACGCTCAGGCCATGGACCCTGCTGGCTAAGTCAAGAGCCTGTCATCCTCCCAAGCCATGCAGGCGGACCTACAGGATCTGCAAGCATGACAGGATCAACTCATTGTGGCAGTAAAATTCCATGGCACATCATCTTGGTGCACAAGTTACTTCCGTCACCACTCCAAGTCAAGCTCCTCCGATCGACCCTCCTGCTACACCTCCTGGCAGCCCCAGTTCGGACTCTTGGTTCTCGCTGTCATTGCCACCTCGGTTTCATGGAGACACAAGTTCATGCAGGAGGTTCCTGAACCAATGCCAAATCCACTTCACTCTGCACGCCCAAGCATTTCCTTCGGACGGAGCCAGGATCGCCTTTATTATAACCCTACTCGCCAGCAAGGCCCTAGCGTGGGCAAATCCAATCTGGGAACGACAGGGTCGCGAGACCAGAGACTTCCAGGGGTTTGTGCGGTTTTTCCGTTCCGTATTTGAGGAGCCTGGACGAGTCTCGTCGGCAGCCACTGCTATCCTTAACTTGCGTCAGGAGGATGTCTCCGTGGGCAAATACACCATCCAGTTCTGAATTCAGCAAGGAGAATTTTCCTGGAACAATAAGGCCCTGGTAGCATCCTTCTGGCATGGCCTATCGCCTGAGATCAAAGACGAATTGGCTGCTCGAGACCTCCCAGCTACCCTGGATGATCTGATTCTACTGGCTACCTGTGTGGAAATAAGGCTCAGAGAGAGATCCCGGAGATTCTTCAGGAGAAACGGCTTTCTAGACTGGCATCCAACTTCCAGAAACCCCTCTTGCCTTGTTCTTCTGCTGTGTCCGAGGTTCTGTCGCAGGTGGATCGGCTTAAACTGTCCAATCAAGAAAAACAGCGCAGGCGCACCTCTGGACTCTGTCTGTACTACGGCCTTGCTGGCCATGTCGTGCGTCTGTGTTCCCAGAGGCTTAAGAAACCCCAACGCCTGTGATTGGTTGGAGAGACAACCCTGGGCGCTACTGCACTTGATAGAGAATTCTTGTCTAAGCTGTTCATTCCTGTGACGATCGTGGTTGGCGAGAGACCTCATCCAGTTTCTGCCTACCTGAACTCTGACTCCGCAGCCAATTTCATCTGTCAAGACCTCGTGGATCTTCTTCAATTGCCTACTGTTTTGCTGGAGAGACCGTTAATCGTTGCCTCGGTAGATGGACTGCCTTTGCCTGACCCAGTATTGTCTGTGACCAAGCTATTGAGACTTCAAGTGAGAGCTCTTCATTCTGAGCTTATCTCCCTGTATGTTCTGCCCAAGGCCGTCAACCCCGTGCTACTGGGTTTGCCTTGGCTCCGCCTTCACGCCCCAGTTCTGGATTGGAACTCCAGAGAGGTTCTTCAGTGGGGCCCCAAGTGTCTAGACCGCTGTCTGGGTCATGTTCATCCATCCCAGCCTTCTTCGCCTCAGTCATTGACAGGGTTGCCTCCTTGTTACTCTCAGTTCGCTGATGTCTTCGACAAAAAGGAGGCCGAGATATTGCCACCACATCGAGAATACGACTGTCCTATCGACTTGGTTCCTGACTCGTCTCCTCCTCGCGGTAGAGTATACCCTCTCTCTTTGCCAGAGACCCAGTCTATATCGGCCTACATTAAGGAGTATCTGGAGAGGGGCTTCATACGAAAGTCTTCCTCCCTGGCCGGAGCCGGGTTTTTTTTGTCAAAAAGAAGGATGGATACCTTCGACCCTGCATTGACTACCGGGGTCTCAATCAGATCACGGTGAAGAACAGGTACCCCTTGCCGTTGATTTCTGAGCTTTTTGATCGTATACGGGGGGGCAAAAAAAATTTCCAAGCTTGACCTGCGGGAAGCTTACAATCGAATCCGGATCCGTCAGGGAGACGAGTGGAAGACTGCATTTAACACACGTGATGGACACTACGAATATTTGGTCATGCCCTTCGGCCTGTGTAATGCTCCCGTAGTATTTCAAGAATTTGTGAATGACATTTTTTGTGACCTCCTCTATGTCTGTGTTGTG
The DNA here is from genome assembly GCF_050947455.1 of Rhinoderma darwinii. NCBI lineage: Eukaryota > Metazoa > Chordata > Amphibia > Anura > Rhinodermatidae > Rhinoderma > Rhinoderma darwinii. Next base: position 78,822,439 of record NC_134694.1, read on the forward strand.
GTGTACCTCGATGATATCTTGATTTTTTCCCCAGATCTTGTGACTCATCAGGGCTATGTCCGCCAGGTGTTGCTTAGATTAAGAGAGAATCATCTTTACGCCAAGTTGGAGAAGTGCGTGTTCCAAGAGAAGTCTCTACCCTTCCTGGGCTACATCATCTCTGATCAAGGTCTCAAGATGGAGCCTGAAAAGGTCAAGGCTGTCCTGGATTGGGGATTGGCCACGTCCCCAAGGCTTAAAGGCCATAAATGCTTCCTGGGATTCGCCAACTTCTACAGACTGTTCATTCCCAAATTCTCTTCTCTGACAGCCCCCATCTCCACACTCACTAAGAAGGGTATGAATGCCAAGGTATGGACTCCAGAGGCGGAAATCGCATTTGAAACCTTAAAAAATGCCTTCACGTCAGCTTCTATACTTCACCACCCTGATGTATCCTTACAGTTTTCATTGGAGGTGGACGTCTCCTCTGTTGGTACCGGTGCACTATTGTTCCAGAGGGGTTAGAAAGGCAAGACTGTGGAATGTGGTTACTACTCCAAGCTGTCTTCTTCTGCTGAGCGCAATTACTCGATTGGAGATCGGGAGTTACTGGCCATCAAGCTGGCTCTGCAGGAGTGGAGACACCTACTGGAGGGCGCAGCTCATCCTATCCTGATCTTCACGGACCACAAGAACTTGACCTACCTACAGACGGCTCAACGGCTGAACCCTCGTCAAGCCAGATGGTCATTGTTTTTTGCACGATTACGGTTCGAACTCCACTACCGACCTGCCGACAAGAATGTGAGGGCCGGTGCCTTGTCTAGGTCATTTGAGACAGAGGACACTGTGGAGTTCCCACAGAATATTATTGATCCTTCCTGCATCTACTCTGTCAACCCTCTGCAGGTCGGAGACATTCCTCCTGGAAAAACTTTCGTACGGCTGGCAGACAGAGGAAGAATCCTTCGCTGGGGTCACAGTTCCAAGCTGGCAGGACATGCAGGTGCCCGTAAGACCCGAGACCTAATTGCCCATCAGTTCTGGTGGCCCACGCTGCCCAAAGACGTCATAGACTTTGTCTCCTCCTGTACGGTGTGTGCAGCCAACAAAGTTGCCCACTCCAGACCAGCCAGTCTGCTCCAACCACTACCTGTGCCCGATGCCCCCTGGCGGCATATTGCTATGGATTTTGTTACAGATCTGCTTCTCTCTGCGGGATGCAGTGTGATCTGGGTGGTGGTGGATCGTTTTTCTAAAATGGCTCATTTCGTTCCTCTGACTGGCTTGCCTTCTGCCGCTCGACTGGCTGATCTCTTCATACAACACATCTTCCGTCTGCATGGATTACCTCTGCATATTGTCTCAGATCAAGGGGTCCAGTTCACCTCTACGTTCTGGAGAGCACTCTGCGGCCTACTCGGTATAAAGTTGGACTTCTCCTCAGCTTACCACCCACAGTCCAATGGATAAGTTGAGAGGATTAACCAAATTATGGAGAACTACCTGCGGCACTTTGTCTCCAGAAGACATGATGACTGGGTGCAGCTGCTCCCGTGGGCGGAGTTCTCTTATAATAACCATACCAGTGAGTCCAGCACCTCCAGTCCATTCTTCATAGTATACGGTCAACATCCTCGAATACCCCTGCCCGGCTCTACTATGTCTCAGGTGCCTGCAGCCAACTCTACCTTCAGGAACTTTCTGCAGATATGGCAGCAGACACGATCTTCCATTCTGCTGGCGGTGGACCACATGAAGAGAAAGGCAGACACTAGAAGACCAGAACCTCCCCAGTTTCTTCCAGGTACAAAGGTCTGGCTTCCAGGAATATCTGGCTGAGGGTGCCGTCTTGCAAATTTACTCCCAGATCCCTTGGACCCTTCGAGATTCTGCTGCAGATCAATCCTGTGTCGTACAACCTTCGACTGCCTCCTAATAGGATTGACATCTGAGGACAGCAGGGGTTGCTGCAAAGTAGGAGCCAGACTAGGGAGGACTCCCTCTCGACGAACCACTTGGAGGCGTTCTCGGATCCGTATATCAAACCGGGTGGACAGAAGGCTGAGGTCATCTAAGCAGGCAGCAGATCTTAAGCGGCAAGTTCATCCTTAATTTTAGGAGCCAGTCCATGCCAGAATACAGCCACCAGGGCCTCATTGTTCCATAACAGCTCTCCCACCAGGGTGCGGAAGTAGGATGGCGTTCTCACTCACGGAGGTGTCTCCTTGGCGTAAGTTAATCAAAGAGGCCGCTGCAGATGAGACATGATCAGGCTCCTCAAACACCATACGAAAAGTCCGGAGGAAGGCTTGGAAGTCATGAGTCTCTGGTACTTGTCTCTCCCAGATAGGGTTCGCCCATGCAAGAGCCTTACCAGTGAGGAGAGAGATGATGAAAGTGACCCTTGCGCCATCAGACGAAAATGTCCTGCTATACAGGCTGAAGTGGATCTGGCACTGATTCAGAAATCCATGACAGGTACTTACGTCTCCATCATAGCGGTCAGGAAGTGGCAAAGAAACACGTGGGTCAACACTGCCAAGAGGTGTAGTCTGAGGATCAACACTGCCAGGAGGTGTAGTAGGAGGAACGGCAGCTTGTGCCACCTGCCGACGTGCAAGAATGTTCATCGCCTGGACGGGTTGGTCCTGTCGAGACCGGAGGTCTAGCATATCCGCCCGCATCTCTTGAGACGTCATAATTGTCTTGAATCGACCAGCGGGGTCCATGGCCTGAGCGTACTGTCACGAAGGGTCTGTGGACCCACTGGGCCGTACCGCCTTGGCGGTATGGCAGCTGGCCAACAGGGCACAGGTCAATGTCTATAGTTCGTATAGGTACCTGTGGCAGCTCGGACAGTAGCAAGGTAGGCTCGGCTGGGACTAGGCAGCCGGTAGACATCAGGCGAGGTGAAGCAGGTCAGGCGTTGTATACAGCATGTCTCGACTTTAGCTCATCACAGGACTCGATCAGGATAGTATGGAATGCAGGGAACAGGAACAGGAACACACTAGAAGACCATTGCATAGACAAACTAGGGAAACAACAACAACGCTCAGGGATCAAAGCAGAGGGCTGGACCTCTCTTATAGTCCAGGGTACTCACGGCCTGATGTTCATCAAAGTCTGGTGCGCGTGCTGCCCTTTTAAGAGCGGGCACGAGCGTGCGCGCGCACCTTACGGGATCTGGCTGAGGTAAGTGGAAGCGAGCGCTGGCGTCTCCTGAGGAAGAGACTGGGGCCAGTGCTTGCCGACTCGTGGCTGCGGCTGTCAGGGGGAGATTGGAGCTGACGGCTCGCAGCCACGGACATGACATTATTTAGTATCAAAATTATTGTGTGTGAAATTATTTCCCACCCATAGAGCCCTCAGAGAGTCATTCAGATGCTCAGAACCCCCCTTGCAGTATAATCTCCCCCCATAGAGCCCTCAGTAGTTATTATACTGCAAGGGAGGGTCAGAGCATCTGAATGACTGCTGAGGTCTCTATGAGGGGATAACTCCTTCCCCCGACAGCCATAGGAGTCAGATGCTCAGACCGTCCCATAGAGCACTCAGCAGTCAGTGAGACGCACTGACCCCGCCTTGCAGTATAATCCCCCCATAAAGCCCTCAGGAGTTATTTTACTGCAAGCGGAAGGGTGTCTGACTGCTTAAAGGGTAACTAAACTTTTTTTTAAAAGTGTACATGTCATAGTGACATGTCAATAGTTCAGATCGGTGGGGGTCCAAGCACTGAGACCCCCACCAATCGCTAAAACAAAGTGTCAGAAGCGCTCAGGTGAGTGCTGTGCCACTTTATTTCTGATTATCTTTCCTTTGATAGCTGAGCAAGCGGTGTACGAGCACAATAGAAAGTCTGAGTCCGCGCACCGCTCCGAGGAAAGACGATCAGAAATGAAGTGGAACAGTGCTCTGCCACTTTGTTTTAGCGATCGGTGGGAGTCTCAGTGCTCGGACCCCCATCGATCAAAACTTCTGACATATCACTATGACACACCAAATGTTTTTTAAAAGTTTAGTTACCCCTTGGAGACTGAATTTATTGGTCTGAGTTAATGTATGGGTCTTAATTTGCTATGGGGTTCGGTCTGGAGTATAAAACAATCTAGGGTGTTTTGATTCTGAATTTTTGTGTTGCTATAGATGCTGAAAATGGCTGCAGAATCGAGGGGCAAAGATTTCTCATCAGGAAACTCTGCCGTCATCAGGAGAAGTTGCCATAGTGGTCTGTGTCAGATGGAGAAGATAACAAAAAAGAAGGACTCCCATCAGAGAAGACCTCACTTGTGAGTCACAGTATTTATACAGAATCTGTCACCCCTCCGGACATGTCTCTTATAGGAAGTCCTTGTATTTTATAAAAAGTCTTTGTGTACTCAGGACTAATAGACAAATGTGTGTTACCATTCCCATTGTCAAGAGGATGTGTGATACACAGTGTCATACAGTCAGCAATGGTTGGAGACTGTCAGTATGTAGGAACACAGCCCTTTGACAAAGGGAATTGTAATACTCATTTGTCAATGCTCACACAGAAAGGTGGTGTTTAATATAGACACGGCATGGCAGGGCAGCGGTGGAGAGAAACTAGAACAAGGAAGGCTCTCTGTAACAGAGGGGTGAAGGCTGCACAGCACAATAGAGGTGTCCAGAGATCAAATCCAGGCAGTCCAGTTCCTGACAGTTTGTCTTTAATATTTAGGCTTGTCTCTATTTTAATGATGTCACAGAAGTCAATCTAAAGTTGTTAAACAGAAACAATGGTGCACATAACCTGCTGAGCATTCATCCTACCTACTCCAGCGTACTGTCGAAGAAAGAAAAAGCAGCGACAGCACACATTAAAAGTTTACGTTTTTAGAAGGATGTTTCTTTTACTCCAGTGATGCAACATTTTGACTATGAAAGCCTTTTTCAAGAACAATGCAGTAAATGTACAGTGCAAGGATGGTACAGGCACACACTCTGTTCTATTGTAATTATGTCACAATAGTGCATGTATTTAGAGCCTGAAAGAGAACCTTTCACCTGTATGTAATGGGCAGGGCTGCACAAAGCTTGGGGCACTTTAAAAAAAATGTCCTACCCTCCTCCGTTATTTAGATATCGGTGCCGTTATATTTGGCGCCCAATATTTAAATAATCCCCTGAACTGTCAAAGGTCGTGTAAAGGCAAGGGTGCATGTTACTATGGCTGTGACACTGTCCAATCAGCTACAATTACAGCAATTACAGCAAGAGCGAGGAGAGAGAGCAAGTGCGCTCACGCACACGCTCTTACTCTTCAGCTGTCGGCAGACAAGGACAAGTATGATCTCTCACGAGAGATCACAGTCTTGTACATGTCTGCCGAACTGGCAAGGGAGCGTGTCACTGCTACGGACAGTGTAAAAGCTGGAGAGAGGAGAGCGCGCATGCGCACGTTCTCGTTCTTGCTGTAACACTGTCCGTAGCTGATTGGACAGTGTCACAGCCATAGTAACATGCCGCCTTGCCATTACACACCCAATTAACAGTTCAGGGGTTTATTTAAATATCGGGCTCTAAATATAACGGCACCAATATCTAAATAACGGAGGAGGGTAGGAAAAAATTTAAAGGGTTTGTACAGCCCTCCCTGTTACATGCTGCACTCAGCTGCACATGTATGGTCAGGTGAAAGGTTCTCTTTAACCACTTGAGGGCGCAGCCTTGTTTGTGCACTCCACGTTCCAAAATCCATAACTTTTGTATTTTTCTGTCGATATAGCCATATAAGGCCTTGTTTACTGCGGGACAAGTTTAATTTTTAATGGCACCATTTTAGGACACATATAATGTATTAAAGAAAATACATAAGGGGCGTAATAAAAAAAAAAACAGCAATTCCACCATTGGTATTTTTGGTATTTTTTTTTATGACTTTAAACGTGCGGTTTAAATGACATGTTAATTTTATTTTGCAGGTTGTTGCTACTATGGAAGTAACACATTTTCTAGAAGTCTTTTTTTTATTTTTTTTACAACTTTTGCACAATAAGAATACTTTTAATGTCAATATTTTTTTGTGTTACTACATTTTGAGAGTCATAGTCTTTTTTTTTTTTACTGTTGATGGAGCTTCATGAGGGTTTTTTAGCAGGATGAGTTTTAGTCTTCATTGGTACCATTTTGGGGGTACATATGAATTTTTGGGTACTTTTTATTCTTTTTTTTAGAAGGTGAGATAACTAGAAAAAAAGCAAATCTGCCATTGTATTCAAGTTGTTTTTTTTTTTTAAAAAAGTGCTCACCATGTGGGACAAATAAGATTTTTAATTTATAAAACAGATACGGCAATAGCAATTATATGTCGTTTTTTAATTTTTTTTAAAAATTTCCATATATTAAAGCATTATCTTTTTTGTTTTTTCTTGGAATTATATTTTTTAGCCCTCGGCTGCCATAGCCTCCTTCTGCTAAGCTCCACCAACATTTTAGAAAAGTGCCGTGAGCAATGAAAACAAAACATTTTTCTTCTTCCCAGCCCAGTGTAATCTCAGCTTCAATTGTGAGAGCACACTGTGTTACTGGGCTGAAAAGACGAGAACTGTATGACACTGATTGGACTGCATCATACAAAAAATATTACACCTCCCAGAGAGAAAAAAAAGAGTTACCTCCCATTTGGCAAGTATAGCCAAATTAGCATATTTAGAAATAAACACAGAACTTTCACATAATAAATGTTTTGAAACACAATTTACACTGTAGTTATCGGCATCATAGCACTTATTAGATTAGTTAGGAGATAGGGCATTAATAAACTAGTGACAGATCTTCATTAAATGATACAATTCTGACTACCTGAAGCCACCACTAGGGGTGGGGTGTAGAAACTGCATATCATTACTGCATATGATTTTAAATTTAAATCTATAATGGAAAAGGAAAATACAGTAATTATCTTCTGTTTGGCAAATTTATATATTTTTTTCAATAAAAACAAAGTAGTTTTTAATTTAAATCCTTGTCTACTTCTTAAAATACATAACACAGTTTTTCAATTAATACTTCAGTTCTAAGTGAATCTATTATTATACCTAGTTTACATAAATGAGTAGTACATATATGACATTTTTGTAATATATCTTATACACATCTTTAGCTGCCTAAGCAGGGATTGTGATGTTGTTCTGTAACAATACGCTTATGCTCTAAGGAACAAGTATCTGCCTAGCAGAGACTGGATAAGCACTAGGCAAATCTAGGCAGATCTCAAGGTAATGTTAAGTACAAAAGCGTGCAGAATCTAAAATAAAATTTTTGTCTGATTGGTTGTTAATTGCATTATGTTTATGCACCTAACCCATATTATATTAAATAAATATGGCAAGTAAACTAAAGAAGGATGTTAAAGGAATTATTTCTCAATTTTCATTTGAGCCTAAAAATATCACATCTGCTTCAACACAAAACAAAAATAATTTTCCTAATGATGAAAAGCACGGGCAATTAAAAAGGAAAATCACAATTTCACAGGTAGTTAACCATTTATGCATCTCCAGGTTGCAAATCAATGGGACAACATTATTCTTCAATCACATTTTACAGCTACTTGCTAAATGCAGTTGACTTTTTTTCTCCAGAGAGTTTCTATATTACAGAAAGGAAGCATTAATTTTAAGGTCAGTGAAGTCACCTTTAGTTTGCATGGAAAGCCTGACCAGCATTTTAATATAAATTTAACAGCTTGTCTGACATTTTTTAATACTGTACTTGCATTAGGCAACCATTTAATTGTTTGTTTGTTTATTTGTTTGTTTGTTTGTTTGTTTGTTTGTTTGTTTGTGTGTTTGTTCGTGTAATATTTGTATGTACTCTACTGTATGTACATGTGTATGTATTTTCTTGGACACAACTTGTTTGGATGCATTGCTGCACCTACACTTTGAAGCTTAAGAACTGTGTCTTGTATTTCTAGTGCATTTTGCTTATACATTTCAACTGCCTCTTATGTATAGCAACTGCCTGTTATGCTATCTGACTGCCAATCATACCAGTGCATCCAACTTCAAAGGATTGCTTACTTTTCCATATCAGTTATATGTCTGTGTATATTTCATGTACTGTAAATGAGCTCTGAGCAGCATTTCTACCAATCTCCCTGCTGATGAGACTGATGGGAAGGGAGTAGGGGAGTCAAAAATCAGGTTGCTATGCTATTATTTATTTATTTTTTAAAGCAGTGCCTAAAAGTAAAGCCATATGCGTAGGGAAAGTTCTGTTGTAAGGAAGCATCCTAAAAATCTTATTTTGGACACTCAAAATATTCCACCTCACAGGATCATTTAATGAGTCATCCAGAACAAACAGGGTCAGGCCACGAGATGGGATTGCCCTTATTGGGCTACCAGGATAGAAATAAAAAAAAAGACTTGTCCCACCTAAACAATATAATCCTCAAAACCGAAAATATAACCAAAACACCTGCACAACAGATGTGGGTTTTTAATTTATATTTCTTTCAGAAGACGTCATAAATGTGATATTTAACATGAATGATATGTCATACAGGTGCAGCTAACAGATACCGTTCTGTAGCGAGAACAGACAGTTATGATAAATGAGGACCATTATCTATTGGGCCCTATTCTTACTATATATAGGCATTTATTTCTGGCAGTAATGAAAGATAGTCATGACCAGGGTGTTTTTATGTAGTTTATATGATCTTTTTAATTATTGTGAATTAAAAGTTAGCTTTTATATACTTTTGTTATAACATATATATGGCAACAATCCAAGGCATTTAATGTCACTTAGTAGACAAAAGGAAGTTGAATGAATAGAAATAGGAGAGAATAGTGCATTGATTGCTAGCACTATAAGTTCATGCTCACAATTTTTTATCTGGTGCTCCAGATCTCAGGACACGATTAAAGCTGAAAACTGCAGTGGAGCTTGGGAGCCATTCACCCTTTTAGGCCACAGACCACTTTAGCACTGCAGTCTACATAAGGGCAGGTCTCCAGCATAAGCAGAATTGATAATGTAATTGCCTGTGCCGGCATGCAGACTGCTCAGGTTACAGTCGGAAGAGGCCTGTAGCCTGCATCACAGGATGTGATGTGGTAACAGGTTAGATGAGTATTTGAGTTTGTATTTTTGGGGACACAGGGTTAGACACACTGCTTGGGGGCACTGTTACTTTCCAAGGCACTCTTTGCTTACCACAATTATTTTGGGGACACTATGTGGGCACTGTTAATGTTGGGGGAACTCTGATTGCACAGATTTTGAGGGACTATTTTTGGTCACTTACTCTTAGCACTCTGCTAGGCACTATAGTGGCACTCTATTAAGTTAACTCCTTCACTTCCCCATTAAGGATGATGTCATTAAATCCTTTACTGCCCCAGACCACCAGGGATGTTGCTATTATTAACCCCTTTACTGCCATAGATCACAGGGATGTTACTGCAGGAGAAATTAAAGCTATGTGGCCATTTTCCTGAGACATAACAGGAAAAATGATTTTTTTAATAGTATGTATTTATTTTACATGCTTTTCTTGCACAGGAGCGTTAAGTTGTCAATGTCTGTCCTTGGATTGCAGGAAATATCTGCATAGCACAATAATTTGTTGGGGCACTAAGTGGCACTAAAACTGTTGGAGGCACTAAAAGTTTATCTGTGTACTATGAATAAAATTTCTACCGAACCTATGTTAAACATTGTATAAGTCGTGTATAGACTAATTTGTCCCTCTCCCACTAACATTAGGATTTAACCAATGTATTAAAGTGCAGCGGACAAGATATAAGTACCAGCGGCTGCTACGTGGCCCGTGGCATGAGGGGGCCCCTGCTGCCCACCGGCACGGGCCCCCCATGCCCGGAGGCTCTGCTAGCAGCTGCTATGACTGATTCAGCAGTAGTGATGCCACATTCAATAGTAACTGTCCTTCGGATGCAGGTACTATTGAACAATATGACAGAGCAGAGAGGTATCTCCATGCTCTGCCATAGGCTACAGGCCACATTAGGTCTGCAGCCTATCAGGCGCAGGGTCAGGATCCCTGATCAGGTCTTCGTGGTGATGTCACTGGATTATGCCAGCCTACGCAACGACCCTGTCGGCGTTGAAGAGCTACTCCGTTCATCGGGGCTCAGGTGAGTATAATTTTATTATATAGTGCTATATATAATGATATATCGCACCATATACAAGGGAGTTGGGGCGCTAGTAGGGCTATATAGCACTTTATGGGGAGGCTGTATAGCCCTGTCCACAGGGGGGGGTCTGTGTAGCACTGTCTACAGGGGGTCTGTATAGCACTGTCTACAGGGGGGCTGTATACCACTTTCTACAGGGGGGGGCTGTATGCCACTGTCTATGGGGGGGGGCTGTATAGCACGGTCTACAGGGGACTGTACAGCACTGTCTACAGGGTGGTCTGTATAGCACTGTCTACAGGGGGGCTGTATAACCATGTCTATAGGGGGGCTGTATAGCACTGTCTACAGGGGGGCTGTATAGCTGTATAGCACTGTCTACATGGGTCTGTATGGCACAATCTACAGAAGGGGGTTGTATGGCACAATCTACAGGTGGGGACTGCATGATACTTTCCACAGGGGGCACTATCTACAAGGGGGGGCTGTGTGTGTCACCCAGGGGAGGGTCCCCAAGTCTGCTATGGGGACCAGTGTTTCTTAGTTACACTCCTGAAAAGTACATATTGTTGGTGTGACTTATCAACAAAGATAAACTCTCCTGGCCATGATAATGGCCACCATCTTTACTGAATTACACTTTTGCCCAGGAGTGTAGCTTTTTGTTCTTTTCAGGACTGGATGGCCTATTTGCATTTTACATAGCTTAAATCCTATGCGAAAAAACCACGACTGTAGCTACAAATATAACAACCAATCTTTATTGTATGACATATAAAATACATAAATAGATAAAATGCAAACACAGAGCCTTCACATAATAGGCAGAGAAAGAAGAAGGCGGTTGGAGATCTGGGTATAAACAACAGTGTTAAGGACTATTGAATGATAGTGTGGGAGTAGTGAAGAAGTCAGTAGTGTGAATATGTTGGGAATACTAAATATATAAAGTCTTGGTATAACAGACAAAAACATATACCAAGTGCTAAACACATATTACCCTCGCCGAAACGGGACCGAGGCCAGAGCACCACCGCTGACCAAACGCACGTTTCACCAAAGCTTCGTCAGGCAGTGGCATCATAATGTTAGCCATTTACGTAAATACCACCTCGATAATATATACAAGCCGCAAACACATGTGTAAAGTCACACCTACTTCTCTATACGTACCAATCCCTGACAAGTGTAAAAACATTCAGTCCCCTGAACGAGATGTCCACAAGAGAGGTGGAGTTGTGTCTAATGTAGGGATCCATAAAATATCCAATGACGCGTCTGGTGAATGACCCAGGGAGGTTACGAGACCGACAAGTACTGTTAGGCTCATGATAACCGGGGTCAGATCATGTTTGGGCGTCATCAGATGGTGATGATGCACACAACACATGGATCAAGGGCGGCGCTTGATAAACCTGGCTTTTGCACCAAGCTCAAGAGCCGGAGTGGTTACCGATGAGTGCTTGCAATGGCTAGTCACTACTTTTTGTTTGGATTTCCTGAGCAGTGACTGGCCCCACAAAAAATCTCATAGAGACTCTACAGTATGCTGTGCCTTAACACCTACAGGAAAAGTTATACTTTGTTACAGGATTAACTCGACTCTCTCAATAGAAATCATTCCCAGACAGTAGTAATAAGCCATGGGAAATTGACAGTCATTAAAGTTCTAGCACTGTCTATTTATGAAAATATTATGAAAATGATTTATTATAGGATAATATCATACAGTCTGTTCTATTGTGTGAGGATACAATATTATATTTTATACATTACTACCCATACACTGCCTTGCTCAGTATTAACAGCAGGGTAATAACATTCATTTTGTGTTTTATTTATTTTTTAATCAATTGCATAAATGTGCTTTCATTAAACAAAAAATAAAAACAGCTAAAGTTCACAAACCAACTCCCACTTTTTGTTAGATGTAGTGTTTCTTCCTAACTATTAGGTTCTTGTTAAACTATTTTTACTCTTTGAGATACAGCTGGTTTGTATTCTGTATACAGAGCAACTGCTTCTAGCGCTGAAACCTGTATTTGTCAGGTCAGCGGTACTGGCGGGTTCAGTGACATCGGCTTCTGCATGTCTCTGACACACAGGATCAAGCTGTTACCGATAACATCTAAGTTCGTAACTTAGATGTGATCAATAACCGCTGAAAAATGTTCCGCAACTCAAACAGATTTCTTCATTTTTTGCGTTCAAGCATTTTTTTCTGATAGGCTTACATTGTAACGTTTTCTGCATCATATTTTTATGCTGCCGAAGGGCAAAATATGCCACGTGTTACTGCAGCATCTGAGGTCACCTGTGTAAAGAAATACCCCTATGTTTACATCGTCCATCAGAGGGAACCCTTATAGTATCAATTTTGACTGAGGAATATATTTTGCTTATCCAGGAAAACATGTAAAAGCTTTCTGTGTAGGCTGCTGTGCATCTTTGCATTAGATCTCCGTTTGCCAGTCGCATGGCACAGTTTTCTTATGAGTGAGTGTTTACATATTTACTACTATATAGAAGGCGGCCCAGAAAATTATATCCTGCTTCTATAACAGTGTATAAAATTCAATTCCTTTTTAGATTACACTTGTAACAAACAAATTTCGCTTTCTGGAATAAATAAAACATAAATTCTACACAAAATCATGGTCACTTGCACTAAAATGATGTTAGACTATAAATTTATTTTTATTAGTGTGAAGCGTCTGAGAAATACTAGGATCATCTACATCAATAAAGAGCAAAATATATTTGATGGTGTCTCAGCCACATCTTCTGCTGTTTTTTCTTCTGTATATCTTGCTTTCCTGTGTTCAGTAGCTCTGTACATAATTTCCAAATATAAAACCTTCACTTTATATGCAAAGTATGGAGAACTATGGAAGGGAGAGATAAAACAATGGAGTATTTAATTTATTTAAAGGTCACAGCTTTTTATTTGAAAGCAAGTCTAGCCATTGGGTTATTAAAATATTTATTAACATTCAATGACTGAGTGAGTTTGGTTAGAATAGCAGAAAGTTAACAGTGGTATATATTCTATGTGACCATGTGAAACGCAGCACTAAGCAATTTCAGTACAATGGAAGGGAGCACCACGTAGGACATCGGCTACCTTAATGAACTGACAGTAGTCTTCATTAAATATGTGATCGTTTAGCTGGAAGATTTAAAGCAAAATTCTAATCAAAGTCACCAAAACAATGTATTAGATCTCAAGGATATGTTTTGAGAAATGACAATCCACAGATAAGACCATTTTCACATAGGGGTAATTTTAATGTCTGTATTATGACTGTAGTGTCTGAACCGCTGTGTTTTTAGAGAGAGTCTGTCACCAGAATGTTCAAATTAAACTATTAACAGGGTATTGTAGAGGAGTCTAACCTGTTTCTAGCGTTTATTTTCAATTTCTGCTTACTGACTCCTTTGTAGAGAAATCTGTTTTATTAACTCTATCCTAAAAGCTCCTACGTCGCTACCCAGTTCAATCCCTCTCCCTCCCTTCTTACATTGATTGACAGGAGCCAGGCAGCGTAATCAGCGTGTTCATGCCTGGCCCCGTACTGTCGGTAACGTGCGTGCCTCCCTGCTCTTTACTCGGCGCACGTTCTGTACGATGTTTCTGCTCTCCTTTCTAATCAGCACTACTGTGCATGCGCCAAGTAAAGAGCAGGGACGCGCACATTACAGACAGTACGGGGCCAGGCATGAACGCGCTGATTACGCTGCCTGGACCCTGTCAATCAATGTAAGAAGGGAGGGAGAGGGGTTAAACTGGGTAGTGACGTAACAGCATTTAGAGGCAATGGTGACGGCAACTGATTTCTCTACAAAGGAGGAAATTTAAAATAAACGCTGGAAACAGGTTAGTCTCCTCTACAATACCCTGTTAATAGTTTAATATGGACATTCTGGTGACAGACTCCCTTTAAAGAAACTAATTTAGATTCACAAAGATCCCTATGGGGATCTGAGTTTGATGCAGTAGAACTGCGAGAGGTTGTCTATTGGTTATAATATGAACATTAAAAGGATTATCAGGATCGATATCTGGCTAAGGAATAACAGGATCGGCATCTTCTCCCAGACATGAAATATCTGGCTATATTTTGCTCGGATTACTGACCTAGAAATGCCAACTTCCATTTACTTGATTAATACCTTCTCTCGAAGTGGAAAAACATAACACAATTGTGGGATTATGTCAGAAACCAGATATTAAGGTTCTTAATCAAAAACTCTGTCCGTAATGTGATCAAATGATTACATTTACAGATTTTAGTAGTAACATTGTTAAAGGTCAATAATGAATATATATATGTCAGTTATATAAAATAATAATTAACCTTACCTTGTGCAATTTAAATAAGTCTCAGGTATTCACAACATTCACCAGACTAACACGTTAGTATTAATGCAACTTTTCCTTTGTGGGAATCAATGACCTGTTGCCATAGCTTCACATTAACATCTCTAAATATTAATATGGCTTTGCTTTGGCTTTGACCTGTAAAAACATATAATTATTTGAGAGAGAAGTCTTACCTATACAGTTTACATGTTCTTAGGGATCAGCTGCATTCTTTTCTCCTGCTATAGGTGAGAAATCTGACTCAGGCTTCTTCCATTTGGATAACACTAGTCCATATTCTGTCCCATAGCAGTAGGAAGAAGGAAAACTTTCCCAAATTATTACTATTTTTTTATTTTCAAAGATACAAAAACACATTATACAATATGTTTCAGACAATGTCTTCAATAAGCACATAAAAATAGAAAAGATACATAATATCTAATATATGTGCAAAATCACTAATACCAAACTGATTTTCAGACATTATCTGTGGAGGAAACAATAACATATAAAATTCTAGTTATATATCCTTTAACCCCCAAACCCACCCCCAAAATGAGGGTGACGAGACGTAAAATAGAGAGAGAGGAAAGAGGAGAAAAAAAAAGGAGAATGTTAACATTTTAGTTTTCCCAACATTCATAGAGAGACATTATTTTCCTACCAAGATTCTTCCTTAAGCCACATGTTTCAAAAGAGCTCATCTCATCAGCTAATTTCTTCCATATTTCCACTTTGAGAATTTTTGGCCAACCAATCTTTGGCAATGCAGAATTTTGCGATATACAGTATAATAAAAAGTTGATAAACATAGTGGTCTGCCAAGTACCCAGGGAAGATTCCCACAGTCCCAACACGCAATTGTTAACTGACAATTGCACAGGAAGATCGTAAATCGAATCATTATATTCTATAACTTGTTGCAAAAAACAGAACAGTTTTGGACAGCGCTACAAAAGGTGAACTAGACCTGCATCTTGTTCTCCACATTTAGGACAGGTTGAGGGGTCATGCTTACCAATTTTATACAGAAAGTTAGGCGTGTAATATATCCTGTATTATATTTTACATAATTATATGAAGAGCTTAGCCTAGAACTATCTAAAGTAGTCCAAATTTCATTGCATTGTGTTTTAGAGATAGTGCCTAAATACCTAGACCATTTTAATCTTTTATCCTCATGCAAGTTACTGTTTAAGGTGACAAATTTTCCCTAAACACCCCTTTCTAGTTTTTGTGTTTTTCAAAAAATAAGAAAATTTCCAATTATCCACATTGAGTAACTCCAACGCCTCTGCACGTAATGTATGATGAAGTTGAAGATATTTTAATTTATCCATATTATCATTCAATGCTTAAAAGTCCTTTAAGTGGTTAAAACAAATGATTTTACCGTTATGCAATAATTGTGATAATTTAGTGATGTATTTTTTTAACCCAAAAGGCAGGTGTTGACAGTTTCCTGACTTCTTTAAGATACTTATTTTGCCATAGTGGAGAAAATGTTGTGAATTTCATCTTATACTTCTTCTTAAGTGTTACCCAAACTTTGTGCAACATTCTACCACTTGAGAACTCACAATCCTGCAGTGATTAAGAGTCAAGCAGTTCATAAATATCGGCATATCTCCCCTTTGACCATACATCAATCAAATATACATTAAAAGTGATACTTTTCCAGTCAACCAAATATTGGATTTGTGAAGAGAAAATATAAACAAAAATGAGGTGATTCCATTCCTCCCTGTTCCCGAGGTAGCTGTAAAGTTGAGCACTTAATTGGGTCTTTTACCATCCCAAAATAAATCTGATATCATGGAATCAAGTAACCCAAACCATGCTTTTGGGATCATTACAGGACAGTTAATAAGACTATTGTCATGGTCACAGGGTATGTGGACACACTAGGCCGCTCCGCCGTAGTGGAGAGGCAGCTGACCAGGTCACAGTCTATATGAAATTCAATAGTAGATAGTAACGCTTGGGTACCTGAACTAGTCCAGACGGTGGCTGTGGCTTCAGCTTGGATGGAGGTCGGTGCAGCAGGTAGTGCCAGATGTGGCGGGCAGTATCCGATGTGGCAGAAGACACTGGATGTGGCAGAAGACACTGGACGTGGCAAACGACACTGGACGTGGCAGAAAACACTGGATGTGGTAGAAGACACTGGACGTGGCGAACAACACTGGACGTGGCAAACGACAGCAGGTGCAGTAGACACGACTCCAACACTGGTAGGCACATGAACAAGAACAGTACGGGATACAGGAACAGGTAACAGGGCACGGGTAACAACTGGAACGGGAAACACTAAGGGACCATTTGCAAGACTGACTGGGATAAACTAACAACGCTCAGGCAAGGATCAGAAGGCCTGGGGCCTTCTTATAGACATGGAAATCATGGCAGTTGATGATGATGATGATTTCCTTTGTGTGCGCGCTGGCCCTTTAAGGCACCCTATGGGACACAGCAGAACGGAAGGAGATGGGAACCAGCGCTTACGGATCCATGGCTGCGGGCGTCAGGAGGTGAGTAAACCTGACGGCCTGTGGCCATGGACGCTACAGTATCCCCCCTCTTACGCCCCCTCTTCTTGGGGCCAGAGCGAGAGAGGAACTTTTTAATAAGAGCATGAGCACTGAAGTTCTCTTCTGGCTCCCAGGACCTCTGCTCAGGACCAAACCCTCTCCAGTCCACCAAAAAGAAAGTCCTTCCTCCTACCCTTTTGCAGTCCAGGATCTCCCTTACCTCGAATACATCAGAAGGACCACTTGGAGCAACTGTGGAACTAGAAGTCTTGCTGTAGCGGTTCAGGAGCACTGGTTTCAGGAGGGACACATGGAAGGAGTTGGGGATACTGAAGGTAGGAGGCAGCCGCAGCTTATAGGAGACAGGGTTTATCTGTTGCAGAAGGTACCAAAGAACCTGGGAGCAAACTTGTATGAGGGTACCTTCAAGTGAACGTTTGAGAGGACAGCCAGACTTTAGTACCTGGAAGATACTGAGGCGGCTCTCTTCTCTTTGTATCTGCCTTTCGCTTCATGCAATCGACTGCCAGCAAAATAGAGGACCGGGTCTGTTGCCAGATTTGTAGAAAGTCCCCATATGCAGAGTCAGCAGCGGGTACCTGAGATGAAGTCGACACAGGAAGAGGGACTCTAGGATGTTGACTGTATGCAATGTGAAATGGAGTGGAAGTGGTGGACTCACTCGTGTGGTTGTTGCATGAGAACTCGGTCGATGGAAGAAGCTGTACCCAGTTGTTGTGCTGTGAAGAGATGAAGTGGCGGAGATAATTCTCCATGATCTGGTTGATCCTCTCAACTTGCCCATTGGACTGGGGGTGATAAGCTGAGGAAAAGTCCAAACTCACATCCAGGAGTTTACAGAGGGCTCTCCAGAACTTTGAGCTAAGCTGAACCCCCCGGTCGGACACAATGTGAAGAGGCAAGCCATGCAAGCGAAAGATGTGTTGAATCAAGAGACTTGCCCGTCGGGGAGCAGACGGTAGGCCGGTCAGCGGGATAAAATGTGCCATCTAGGAGAACCGGTCCACCACCGCCCAGACAGTGTTACATCCTGCTGAGGGGGAAAGGTCTGTGCCAAAGTCCATTGCAATGTGCTGCCAAGGGGCATTGGGTACAGGCAGAGGTTGAAGCAAGCCGGCCGGCTTGGAGTGAGTAACTTTGTTAGAAGCACATATCGTGCAAGAAGAGACAAAGTCCAGAACATCTTTAGGTAGCGTGGGCCACCAGAAGTGACGAGCAATCAGGTCTCGGGTCTTATGGACACCAGCGTACCCAGCTAGTTTAGTACTGTGTCCCCAGCGGAGAATTCTTCTCCTGTCTGCCAACCGAACAAAAGTCCTCCCCGGAGGGATGTCTCTAATCTGCAGAGGATTAGCATTGACAATGCAGGATGGGTCTATGATAGTCTGAAGGGACTCCACCGTGTCTTCCGTCTCAAACGATCTGGACAGGGCATCGGCCCTCACATTCTTGTCAGCGGGACGGTAGTGGAGCAGAAACTGGAAACGGGTGAAAAATAGCGACCACTTGGCTTGACAAGGATTCAGTCTTTGAGCAGACTGAAGGTAGGTAAGGTTCTTGTGGTCGGTGTAGCTCAAGATGGGGTGAGCTGCGCCCTCTAGAAGATGTCTCCACTCCTCCAGAGCCAATTTGATGGCCAGTAGCTCCCGATCTCCAATAGAGCAATTGCGCTCAGCAGAAGAAAAAATTCTTGAGTAGTAGCCACATACTACTGCCTTTCCTTTGGAGCTCCTCTGGAACAGAAGTGCACCTGCACCAACAGAGGAAGCGTTCACCTCCAAGGAGAACTGTCGAGATACGTCAGGGTGATGGAGGATCGAAGCTGAAGTGAAGGCTTTCTTGAGGCTAATGAATGCGAACTCGGCCTCTGGAGTCCATACCTTGGCGTTCACACCCTTCTTGGTAAGGGTAGAGATGGGAGCCGTCAGAGATGAAAAGTTCAGAATAAACTGCCGGTAGAAATTGGCGAATCCCAGGAACCGTTGTATGGCCCCTAGGCCCTGAGGATGTGGCCACTCCAGGACAGACTTTAGTTTCTCAGGGTCCATCTTAAGACCTTGATCCGAGATGACGTAGCCCAGGAAGGGCAAAGACTTCTTTTCAAATACACACAACTTGGCATATAAGCGATTCTCTCTTAGTCACAGAAGAACTTGACGGACATACCTCTGATGGGTCATCAGATCTGGGGAGAAAATCAAAATATCATCGAGATAAACTACAACACACATATAGAGGAGATCTCGGAAAATATCATTGACGAATTCCTGAAATACTATGGGAGCGTTACACAATCCGAAGGGCATCACTAGGTATTCGTAGTGCCCATCTTGGGTGTTAAATGTCGTCTTCCATTCGTCACCCTGGCGAATCCGCATTAGGTTATAAGCACCCCACAGATCTATCTTGGAAAAATTTTGGGCTCCTCGTATGCTATCTAACAGCTCAGATATAAGTGGCAACGGGTATTTGTTCTTGACCGTGATCTGGTTGAGACCACGGTAGTCAATGTAGGGTCGAAGAGATCCATCTCTCTTCTTAACGAAGAAAAAGACGGCTGGGGAGGAAGATTTTCGAATAAAACCCCTCTCCAAATTCTCCTTGATATAGGCTGACATAGATAAAGTCTCTGGCAAGGAGAGAGGATATACTCGTCCACAGGGAAGAGAAGCATTAGGAACCAGTTCAATGGGACAGTCATAATTCCAATGTAGAGGCAACATCTCAGCCTCTCATTTGCAGAAGACATCCGCAAAACTGGCATACTGGGATGGTAGACCGGAGAGTGATTGAGGCAGAGGGGGCATAACAGGATGGACTTGTGACAGGCAATGGCTATGGTATCTGGAACCCCATTGAAGAACTTCTCCGGAACTCCCGTCAAGAACCGGGGCGTGTAGGCGGAGCCATGGCAGACCCAACAGGATAGGATTGATAGCCTTAGGTAGTACCAGGAAGGTGATCTGTGAGTGAAGAGCTCCGACCCGTAGTGTCAACAGCTCCGGGATGAGCATAATCGGAACTGGCAATGGTAGACCATTCACAGAGGCAACAGCCAGGCGTCTCTCCAGACGTACTGTGGGTAGACGTAAACGACCCACTAGATTCCTGCTGGATGAAATTAGCAGCCGCTCCAGAGTCAAAATAGGCAGCGGAAGGATGTGACATCTCTCCGGAGACGATGGCCACAGGAATCGATAATTTTGGAGAGGTTTTAACGTTTGGAGACGTTCCACCTAGAGTTGCCTCTCCAACCAACCCTAGGTACTGGAGTTTCCAGGTTTATGTGGGCATTGGTGCACAAAATGACCTTTAAGGCCACAATACATACATGGTCCAGAGGAGCGTCTGCGCTGCTTCTCCTGTTCAGATAACCGGACTCTGTCTACCTACATGGGTTCTTCAGGTGGCACACTAGGGGAAGGCAATAGTGGTCTCTGGACTGAGGGTGCTGGTCTGTGGACCCGGCTCTCCTGTCGAACCTCTTGAGTGCGCTCCTGGATTCTCATATCAACCCAGGTGGCTAACAGGATGAGGGCATCCAAGGTAGAAGGAAGGTCGTGGGCTGCCAGTTCGTCCTTGACGTGAGAGGACAGACCCTGCCAGAAGGTCACCACCAGTGCCTCATTGTTCCATGCCAGCTCGGCTGCTAGGGTACGGAAGGAGATAGCATACTCCCCTACTGTGGAGCTCTCTTGCTTGAGCTGCGGCAGAGGATGTCTGACCCGGTTCCTCAAACACGGCACGAAAAGACTGCAGGAACAAGGCTAGGTCCAAGGATATGGGTCCTTGTTGCTCCAAGATTGGGTTCGCCTATGCGAGGGCCTTGCCAGCGAGGAGGAAGATAATAAATGCCACTTTGGCCTCCTCGTAGGGGAAGAGATGAGCCCGTAGCCTAAAATGAACCGTGCATTGGTTAATAAATCCTCTACATGCTCTGGGATCACTGTCGTAGCAAGGAGGAAGAGGCAGAGGAACTGTGGATCCGGAACAAACAGGAGGAGCAACGGGCAGTGGCACAGCAACAGCTTCAGGAGGGAGAACCGGGGGTGGAACAGTGAGCGTACTGTCACGGTCACAGGGTATGTGGACCCACTAGACTGCTCCGCCGTAGCGGAGAGGCAGCTGACCAGGGCACAGTCTATATGAAAGTCAATAGTAGATAGTAACGCTTGGGTACCTGAACCAGTCCAGACGGTGGCTGTGGCTTCAGCACGGATGGAGGCCGGTGCAGCAGGTAGCGCCAAATGTGGCGGGCGGGATCTGATGTGGCAGAAGACACTGGACGTGGCAGAAGACACTGGACGTGGCGAAAAACACTGGACGTGGCAAACAACAGCAGGTGCAGTAGACACAAATCCAACACTGGTAGGCACAGGAACAAGAACAGCCTGGGATACAGGAACAGGTAACAGGGCACGGGTAACAACTGGAACGGGAAACACTTTAAGGCCGGGCCGGGCACGAGCGTGCGTGCGCACCCTACGGGACACAGCTGAACGGAAGGAGATGGGAACCAGCGCTCACAGATCCATGGCTGCGGGGGTCGGGAGGTGAGTAAACCTGACGGCCATGTCCGCTACAACTATAAAGGATTTTAGGCAAAATAATCATTTTAATTAACACAATCTGATCCAACAGGGAAAAATTGAATCTCCTCCAGTTTCTCAACCTAGCCCTTACCCGTAACAGTGGAGGGGAGAGGTTAAGTTCCAAAAATTCTTCAACCCTACCAGAATTAACAATACCCAGATATTTAAAATAATTGAAGTGGGTAATACTTCCAGCACCACTGCCAACCTCATTGATTGTGTTATCTAATGAGAGCAGATAAGACTTGCCCCAATTTATTGTCAAACCAGAGAGCCCACCAAATTTGTTTATTATGTCCATGATAACTGGGTAATAAGTAGATACATTATCCAGAAAAAGCATAACATCGTCTGCATACAAAGATATTTTATTCTTGCTACCACCCAGACCAAATCCAGTTATTCTATCATCACATCTGACTGCAATAGCCAGAGGCTCGATAAAAACGAAAGGCTATTGTCTCCAACAAAAAGGAATGACCAGTTTGTGCAGTCAAAAGCCTTTGTAGAATTTAAGGCCACAAGGGCTTTTCCAATCTTATCCATTAGGCCAATCGGTATGGAGTAAAGACGTTGTTTAGGTTATACATAGTCGAACGCTGCGGCATAAATCCCATTTGTTCTACATCCACTATTTGTCTTATAAATCTGTCAAGTCTTATAGCAAGAATTTTTGCCAGAATTTTACAATCAGCATTTAATAAAGAGATAGGCATACGCCACTTTAGCTCCAAGCAGCTGGATGACTGGGTGCAGCTGCTTCCGTGGCCTGAGTTCTCATATAATAATCATACCAGCGAGTCCACAAGGAATACACCGTTCTTCATTGTCTACGGCCAACACCCACGAATTCCGCTCCCGCGCAACGGACTTTGAAGAACATCAGGCCATGAGTACCCTGGACTATAAGAGGGGTCCAGCCCCCTGCTTTGATGCCTGAGCGTTGTTGTTGTTTACCTAGTTTGTCTATGCAATGGTCTCCTAGTGTGTTCCTGTTCCCTGCATTCCATATTATCCTGGTCGAGTCCTGTGCTGAGCTAAAGTCGTGCCAGGCTGTATACCACACCTGACCTGCTTCAATTTACCTGACGTCTACCTGCTGCCTAGTACCAGCCGAGCCCGCCTTGCTACTGTTCGAGCTGCCACAGGTACATATACAAACTATAGATATTGACCTGCGCCCTGTTGGCCAGCTGCCATACCGCCAAGGCGGTACGGCCCAGTGGGTCCACAGACCCTTTGTGACAAACATCCTATATATAAGGAGGGGAGGTCGCAGATTCAATAGACACGCTTAAAAACCAGAAGTGGGAAGAATTGGAAACCACAAGGAGGCGTAAGGAAAATGAATCAGATTCCCAACAACTAATGGTAAATATCTCCACACATGTATTGACCACCACTGAAATGTCTGTACTTAATAAAGGTTTATCGTTTTGTCCAACCCCTCAGGTTGACTGGTTGCATCTGGATATTAACCTACACAATTTTTTTAGGAGTATCAGGCTGAAAACATGGTTTTCACATAGAGATCAGCCTCAGATCATATCAGATGATGCAACCAGGATTGAATTAACCCTAAAAGAATGGGGTCTGTTCAATAGAAGCAATTTTCAGCCTCCAAGTAGTTCTAATGTGGTTGAGACATTTGTTTCCAGTGTTAAAAAAGACATAGAAGAAATGAAAGGGGAATGGCCAAACAATTCCCATGCTTTGAAATCTAAAAACATGTCTTTTGCAGAGAATTGTGCCCTTAAAGGACTGATCCATAACGACGACATTGTGATCAAACCCGCCAATAAAGGGGGTGCTGTCGTTGCTATGGATCGCACTTTTTATATTGGAGAGATCAGACGTCAGTTAAATGATGATTCAGTATATGAGTGTGTCGAGATAGATCCTAAAACACAAACGGTTGAAAATTATAATTGATAACGCCTATGCTATCGATCTGATAGATAGGGAGTTACATACATATCTATTACCGACCCATCCTGTGAACCCCTCACTTTATATTCTGCCTAAAATTCATAAGAATTTGGAATCACCCCCTGGTAGACCCATTGTCTCAGGGAGAGACTCCCTTCTTAGTTCAACAGCTATCTTTCTAGATAAATTCTTGAGAAAATTTGTGACTGATTCAAAATCTTATATTAGAGACACATCTGATTTTTTGATGAAAATCAGTGAGGTTACAGTTCCCTCAAATGCAATACTTATGTCTTTTGATGTAACAAGCTTGTACACGTCTATTAATCATGATAGAGGTCTGGCCAGTGTGAAAAAAGCTCTTGACACAACAATTTATTCTGATAATTGTAGGGACTTTGTCCTAACTCTTTTGGATATTGTTTTGACGAATAATCATTTTGTGTTTGATGACAAATTCTATATACAGTTGAGAGGAACGGCTATGGGTGCCAATATGGCACCCACATACGCCAATATCGTTATGGCAGATTTGGAGGAAACGTTTGTCTATGTATCCCACCACTTCTGTAAAGTTTTGAGGTGTTGGAGATACATAGATGACGTTTTTGCCATTTGGACAGGGGATCTTCCATCTTTGGAAGATTTCTTTTCTTTCCATGATGATATGGACCAAAATATTAAATTCACTATGGTCCATTCTGCTGAAGCCATTCAGTTCTTGGATACCACTGTATATATAACAGGGGACAAGCTATACACTGATTTACATGTTAAATCTACAGATTGCAACAATCTTTTGCTGTATGACAGCTTTCACCCAAGGAAAATGGTTGACTCATTACCTTTGAGTCAGCTACTTCGGGTAAAAAGAATTGTCGCAGACCCAGAGCATCTTGATCTTAGACTAAGGGATATGTCAAACAAGTTGATTACGAGAGGATATCCAAAGAAAATAATAAGGAGACATATGGATAGAACTATAGCAATGAATAGGGTTACACTGTTGGTACCCAAAGATAGAGCCGGAAAAAGTAATAGGATTGCCATGGTGAGCTCCTTTAATCAATACAGTGCTAATGTGAGAAAGATTATACAGAAACACTGGACTGTGTTAGGTAATTTTTATAAAAAATATACCAGAATTCTCTTTACCTCCCTTATTTTCTTACAAAAGACCAAATAACTTGAGAGACAGAATAGTGAAGTCGGAGATACGGTCCTCTGGGATTGAGGCTCTAGGGACATATACTAGGAAGACGGGTAGTTACCCATGTTTATCATGTGACAAATGCCCACTTATGATCAAGGGCAACAAGTTTATACATCCTATTACCCTACATCAATATGACATCAGATTTCTACTAACTTGTAGACATGAGTAAGTCATCTATGCTCTTGTATGCCCATGTCACTTAATTTATGTTGGTGAGACGACTACAGAATGCCGCCTTAGACTTAATAACCATAAGTCTAGTATACGCACAGGCAAAAGTGAGTTACCCGTTGCTAGACATTTTATGGAGGCAGGTCATTCAGTTGATAGTCTTAGGTTCATGATCATAGACCACATCCCACCATTAAAACGTGGGGGCAATAGAGAACTCTTGCTAAAACAAAGGGAAGTGAAATGCATTCATCAGCTCAACACTTTGGCTCCACATGGTTTAAATGTGGAGTATCCATTGAATGTGCTCAGGAAGTAATATATTTAACCATTATAGGTTGGGATTGCACATAGCTTTCAGTATTTCATCAAGGATCATTTGCTCAATCCCCTTGGTTCATGTTGAACTGTCGGATTTTCGTTATAGGCAGGATGTGTTATATATTTATGTGACATACTGTATGTTCAATTTTCATTACAATATTGCTTCACATGTTTTTCACATGTTTGTGATATTTATTACAATATTTGTATATTATATGATTGTATTGCACTTTGCACTTTAAAATTTAATCATGTCTGATTATCATATTGCCAATTTGTATTTTTTGCACACTATTTAAATGCTTGTAGCACACACATTCACAGCTTGAAAATGCCTTCAATGGGAAGGTGAAACGTTGCCTCTATGTTGGGTGAATAAAAATTTGGGATTTTTATAATATTGGAGTGCTGCCTCTTTTATGTCAAGTCTCCCCTGAGGATAGCACCCTCACTGCATGCTACGGTGCAGCTCCTATACTTTGCTTTTTCCTATATATAATTCACACTAACACCACACACTATATATTTAAACCACACACACTATATACACACACACTACAGACACACACTTACACTATATAGACTTATATTATACACACTATAAACTCTTTACACACAGCACACACTACATAGACTTACACTATATACACACACACACACTATACAAACTTTCATTATACCCACACTATACAATATATACACTATACACACATATTATATGCAATATACACACACTTACACTATATAGACTTAAATTTAACACACTATAAACTCTATACACACACACACCACACTCTATATAGACTTACACTATAAACTCTATACACACAGCACACAATATATGGACTTACACTAGAAACACTATACACACAGCACACACTATATAGACTTACATTATACACACTATAAACACACTATATAGACTTACATTATACACTCAGCACACACTATATAGACTTACACTATAAACTTTATACACACAGTACACACTATATAGACTTACACTATAAACACTATACACACAGCACACACTATATAGACTTACAGTATACAGGCTATATAAACTTACATTATACACACTATAAACATACTATATAGACTTACAGTATACAGGCTATATAGACTTACATTATACCCACTATAAACACACTATATATACTTACATTATACACACAGCACACACTATATAGACTTACACTAGAAACACTATACATGTTTGTGATATTTATTACAATATTTGTATATTATATGATTGTATTGCACTTTGCACTTTAAAATTTAATCATGTCTGATTATCATATTGCCAATTTGTATTTTTTGCACACTATTTAAATGCTTGTAGCACACACATTCACAGCTTGAAAATGCCTTCAATGGGAAGGTGAAACGTTGCCTCTATGTTGGGTGAATAAAAATTTGGGATTTTTATAATATTGGAGTGCTGCCTCTTTTATGTCAAGTCTCCCCTGAGGATAGCACCCTCACTGCATGCTACGGTGCAGCTCCTATACTTTGCTTTTTCCTATATATAATTCACACTAACACCACACACTATATATTTAAACCACACACACTATATACACACACACTACAGACACACACTTACACTATATAGACTTATATTATACACACTATAAACTCTTTACACACAGCACACACTACATAGACTTACACTATATACACACACACACACTATACAAACTTTCATTATACCCACACTATACAATATATACACTATACACACATATTATATGCAATATACACACACTTACACTATATAGACTTAAATTTAACACACTATAAACTCTATACACACACACACCACACTCTATATAGACTTACACTATAAACTCTATACACACAGCACACAATATATGGACTTACACTAGAAACACTATACACACAGCACACACTATATAGACTTACATTATACACACTATAAACACACTATATAGACTTACATTATACACTCAGCACACACTATATAGACTTACACTATAAACTTTATACACACAGTACACACTATATAGACTTACACTATAAACACTATACACACAGCACACACTATATAGACTTACAGTATACAGGCTATATAAACTTACATTATACACACTATAAACATACTATATAGACTTACAGTATACAGGCTATATAGACTTACATTATACCCACTATAAACACACTATATATACTTACATTATACACACAGCACACACTATATAGACTTACACTAGAAACACTATACACACAGCACACACTATATAGACTTACAGTATACAGGCTATATATGCTTACATTATACACACTATAAACACTATATTCTCACACACACACACACACACACACACACACACACACACACACACACACACACACACTATATAGCCTTACATTATACACACAGCACACACTATATAGACAATTACTATAAACACTATATACACAATATATAGACTTACACTATATACACTATATAGACTTACATTATACACGCAGCACACACTATATAGACTTACACTTTATACACACTATATAGACTTACATTATACACACAGCCCACACTATATAGTCATACACTATAAACATTACATATATACACCACACACTATATAGACTTACACTATAAATACTATATACACACACAGCACACACTATATGGACTTACACTTTGTTCACCACACACACACACACACACACACACACACACACACACACACACACACACACCACACTTACCAGAGCCTCTTCCTCTGTAGTGCTTGTGCTTGGATACAGCCTCCAGGACCTAGATCATGTGACTGTGATGTAATTTAAGGTCCTTTACCTCCTAGTTGCAGTCTTGCTGTTCTGAAGCAGCTGCTGGAGGTGTAGACAGTCCGGACAGTGCACAGCAGCACAGAGGAGCAGGCTGTCAGGGAGAGTGACTCCAGCACCTGCCCATCATTATCTCTGGCAGACTGCTCTCTACAGCTGATGTGCTGTGCCACTGACCCCCTGTTCCCTGGCCGAAATTGACTGCCCCTGCCCATGCCCCCCACCCCACCTCTTCATCAGCAGGTGGGACTGATGACCATGAGAATGCGACAGGCAGCAGCCCTGGATAGTTGTTTTTACTTATGTGTGCTTTGGGCGGCCATGGGCCCCATGGGCCCTGAGCGCCCACCCAACCACCCATATGAGGATCCACCACTGGTCCTGGCCATGTGTTTGCTGCTACGGGTGATTGGTTATGGATTGCACCTATTCACTGTCCAATAACAGCGGTTGCTGCCCTATATTTAACCACAGCTTTGTACTTCCTGTACTTGAATATTCTGGCTTGCCAATAATCCAGGATCCCTGTGCGTAACTTCTACTGATCTTCTGTGTACCAAACTGCATACTTCTCACTACTGTTATTTTCTATCTCCTGTGTACCGAACTTTGTATAAGTCTGATCCGGCTGATCCCTCTTTCCATTGTACTCCTTCATCTGCGGTTTTGTCATCAATTGGGGACTATTGTGGAAACCACAACCTGGAAATGCCCCTGCAGAAAAGTCCACACCCCTTGCAGGGGTTCACGGTGAAGGACAGGGAATTTATTAGTCTCTGCACCCTCGGTTAGCCTGTGCCAACCCCATTACAACTACTCCTTTTTCCAGCTTTCTGCGAGACAACTCCTTGAAGTACATCGCCTTGAAGTGCACTTGAAATTAAATTGCACTGAACGATATAGAAAACGTTCTTTCTTAAACTACTACTACTACTACACATACAGATACAAAAAGTCACAAATTGATTTCACTTACATTTGAATCTCCTGAATAATAAACAAAAGCCAATAATATTACAATAAAATACGTAAAGCATCTTCAATTATATAGAAAAAAGAAAAGTATAGGAGCTGCACCGTAGCATGCAGTGAGGGTGCTATCCTCAGGGGAGACTTGACATGAAACCCCAAATACGCACAATCGCAATCCAGAGGAAAAGAGGCAGCACTCCAATATTATAAAAATCGAAATTTTTTATTAAGCCAACATAGAGGCAACATTTCACCTTCAATGGGAAGGTGAAACGTTGCCTCTATGTTAGGTGAATAAAAATTTGGGATTTTTATAATATTGGAGTGCTGCCTCTTTTCCTCTGGATTGTGATTGTTCAATTATATAGATGTGCAATGGCTAAGTGTTTAGCAATAGTACTGCGCTAGCAATACAATCTGAAAAAGAGCATAGAATACTCATAGACCGTAATAACTAAATCAATTTTCCCTCCTTCTTCTTCTGCTGTTGTAAAGTTATTCTAAAGGTCCAATCAATCAAGTAAACCTAGTCCAAAAATTCTGTTTGTAACTCTATTTAATTATTTTACATATCTGTCAAATGTATCACAAGCATTAATAATGCATAAAAGGAAAAATATATAAAAAATATATAAGTAAAGAGAGTTAAGTTGCTGCGGTGAAAATCATGAACAATTTAATACAGATTTTTACTGTACATTGGAGAAAAATATACTGTATAAGTATTTTATCTGCCATTTATCAATCCATTTTATTTTAGTCTTGTGAACAGTTGATAATATAATATGCAAAATCTTAAAACTTCAATAAAAAAAATTCATGGTACTACCATAACCTACATAATTTTTTTAAAGGGTAATATTCCTAATACAAATAGAAAATGTTGCCACTGAACCTGTAAAGTCCTTTTTGTTTGAAGGGTCCTCCTATGTTAAATGGGTTGTGTAATTAATTCCATCTGATGATCATCTGCTCACTGCAGGTTCAACTTTAGAAACCACCAACAATTAGCTGTTATTGTAGGAAAAATGCAGTATTACATGTCGGCCATTGAAATAAATGTCTAACCGTGTAATATACAGACAGGTCAGGTCCACCAGAGCAAGAACCACTCTTTGTGTGCGTCTCTCAGTTCCGACTAATAGAGAGGGGTCCAGAGCAGGGGACCTTCTTGTTTGAAGTCAGAATGACTTAAAAAGGCATATGGAACTGAATTTTCTTCATGAGACAACGCCTGAAGCTGATTAAATGGTGTTCTGCTAGAAGCCTTATAAAATACTGAATTGAAATCAATGGTCTGTCTATATGTCACGATCCGGGGGTATGTGGACCCACTAGGCCACACCGTTGTAGCGGAATAGCAGGTGGCCAAACAACAGTCCTAGTACAAGAGTACCTTAGATAGTCCAGACAGTAGTGGAGGCTTAGGCACAGATGGAATTGCAGGCAGATGACACCCGATGTGGTGAGAGACAACAGGCGTGATAGGCGGCACAACACGACTCCAAGGCACCGGAGCAACTATAGCTCGGGATACAGGTAACAGGGCACGGGAACAACGGAAAAAGGATAACACTAAAGGACCATTTTCTAAGACTAACATGGGTAAACACAACAACGCTCAGGCATGGAAGAAAGGGGCAGGGCCCTTCTTATAGTCCAGGGTATTATGGGATAATTAATGATTATTTGCATTTTCATGTGCGCACGCTGGCCCTTTAAGGCTGGGCATGAGCGTGCGCGTGCACCCTATGGGACACAGCAGAACAGAGCAGACGTGAGCGCTGGCATCTCCTAGGTAGGAGATGCGGGCCCAGTACTCACAGATCCATGGATGGGGGTGAGTAATACCGACAGTCCGCGGCCATGGACACTACACTATATAATGCTAGGTCCTTCAGGATAAGAAGTACACTGTGTAGCTGCTTTCCCCTCTCACTAATAGTTGAAGGTCCTGAACAAGGTTCCTTTAAGGTACCTAAACAACCCACTCTCAAAGCAGAATTAGCAGGTAAAAATGCAATCAATATTCACAACCCCTTTCACGCCTGCTGAATGGCTTATAGAGCTCTTCTAGTTTGTAAGGCCAAGGCTACACCTAAACTTTACGTAGTCTTAGGCCGAATTCAGAGGACCGTAGTATACGTCCGTGTGACAGCTGTTAAAACAACGGCCGTCATATTTCCGTTGTTTAATTTATTGGAGTTACCTCATGCACATGAACGTAAAAACGCCTGGAATTACGAGCCGTAATTACGGGCCCATAGACTTCTATTGGCCACGGGTACCTTCCCGTATGCTTACAGGAAGGTGCCCGTACCGTTGAAAAATATGGAACATGTCCTATTTCAGGCCGTAATAACGGCACGGGCAGGCCGATAGAAGTCTATGGGGCTCCCGTAATTACAGGTGGCTACGTGTGTGCACCCGTAATTACGGGAGCGTTGCTAGATGACGTCAGGGGATAGTCACAGTTCATGGTCCTGAAAGAGTTAACTGATCGGCAGGTTGTCTTTCAGCACCCGGGACAGTGACTACCACTGGAGTTAATAGTATTAAAATTTAACTTACCTGCTTCTTCCTCCAGTCTGGCCTCCCGGGATGATGTTTCATCCCATGATACCGCTGCAGCCAATCACAGGCTGCAGCGGTCACATGGACTGCTGCGTCATCCAGGAAGGTCGGACTGGATGTCAAGAGGGACGCGTCACCAAGACAATGGTACGTATGAACTTCTTTTACTTTCAATCGCTGCGGAAACTCTTCCTGAAAGGGCTGCCCCTTCTCTCTTTCCAGCACTTATAGAGAGAAGGGGCTGCCGATTAGTGCAGAGAAAACGGGTCCGTAAGTACGGGTGGAATACTGGTGACACCGGACCCGTATTTACGGGCACGGGTCCGTAAATACTGGTGAAATACGGGTCGAATACGAAAGGACCCGTATTTACGCCAGTATTTCCGGGAGGAAAAAATAAGTTTGTGTGCATGAGGCCTAAGATTGTAAAAGTGAAAATCTACTTTTTTTCTGAAATAAAGGAGAAAATACACCCTAACATTTGTAGAGCAATTTCTCCAAATTATGGCAATACCCCATATGTGGTAATAAACTGCTGTTTGGACCTACGACAGGGCTCATAAGGGAAAAAGCGCCATTTGGAGGGACCAAAACAGTGGAAATTCACACATATATAATTGATGAGCCCAGGAAGTTGGTGCACAAAAGGAACAAAACACTAAATTGCCAATGGCAAATGAAATAGCCCTTGTTTCCCAGGTACCTATTAATTACTAGGAGATGTGCTAAAATCTGACTTTTATTTGTTTCTATTTTAGAAGCTACATACACACAAACAAACAATTAAAATAACAAAGCGGTCTGATGGTCTGAGTAGTGGTAGTATTTGATTTTAACGTATCAATTCTCACTGCGTAGTCTATATAGTGCAATTAGGATACCACCGCACCATACAATTGAGAAAAAACAGTGGTGTCCTCAGGGGCACAGAGGCTTAAACAGTGGAAACACCCAAACGTGAGCGTATTTGGGAGACTACACCCCTTAAGAAATCTATCTAGGTGTATAGTGAGCATTTAGACCCCACAGGTCTTTTGCAGAATTTATTAGAATTAGGGCGTTAAAATGAATATCAACATTTTTTCCACTAAAATGTTACATTTTTTCATTTTCACAAGGGATAAAGGAGAAAAAGCACCCCAACACTTATAAAGCAAATTCTCCCGAGTATGGCAATAACCCACATGTGGTTAGAAATGTGTTTTTTTTCATTAGAAATGAATTAACCCTTTCAGGACTGATCTATTTATTGCTTTTTCATTTCATTCCCCGCATTCCAAGAGCCATAATTTTTTTATTTTTCTGTCAATAGAGTGGTGGTTTCTATTGACACTATTTAAAGTACCATATAACGTACTGGGAAACTGAAAAAAAATTGTGATTCTGCCATAGTTTTTGGGTTTCGTTTTTATGGCATTCACTGAGCGGTAAAAACGACAACTTAACTTTATTCTGCAATTTTTTTATATATATTTTACTACTTTTACAAAGAAAAAACTATTTGTTTAAAAAAAATTGTTTTGTTTCACCACATTCCTAGAGCCATAACTTTTTTATTTTTAGTTCGATTGAGCAGTGTGAGGGCTTATGTTTTGCAGTATGAACTGTAGGTTTTATTGGTACCATTGGTACATAGGACTTTTTGATCACTTTTTATTACATTTCTTTTTAGAGCTAAGGTACCAAAAAACTGAGATTATGGCATTTTAAATTCTTTCTTTTTTACGGCGTTCAGCGTGCAAGTTAAATATATTGTAATAGTTTGGACTTTTATGATTTATGATGCCAATTTTGTTTCAATTGGAAAAATGGGAATTTTTTTTTTAACTTTATTTAACTTTTTTGACACATTTTATTAATCCCCCAAGGGGACTTAACCAGCAATCATTGGATTGCTGGTACAATACACTACATTATATTGTAATTTTTACAGGCTTCTGTAACAGCGCGATGGCTGTTTCTTTCCGTTAGTCCCTGGTGCCAGCTGTAATACGCAGCTGACACCCACAGCGTTTGGGGTGGGCTCAGCAACCCCTACACCATAACGTGCTATTAAGTCATATCGCTCAAAGGAGTTAATGCACAAAGGATGGTGCAAAGTGAGAATTGCAATTTTCCACTGATATGCAATTTTAGTGCACAATATGATGTGCCCAGTTTGTGCCACTGAAGACAAATGGCTCAAAAAATGTTAAGCGGGTTCTCCCGAGTATGGCAATCCCATATATGTGGACGTAAACTGCTGTTTGAGCACGCTGTAGGGCTCAGAAGGGATAGAGCGCAATTTGGCTTTTGGAGCACAGGTTTTGCTTGGTTGTGTTTCTGTTTGGGGTTTTACTTTTATTTCAGTTTATAATGTTGGGGCATATGTAATCTGTGCGGAGTACATCAGGGTAAATGTAAGCTGTGCAGAGTACACCAGTGTATATGTAAGCTGTGCGGACTACATCAGGGTATATGTAAACTGTGCGGAGTATATCAGGGCATATGTAATCTGTGCGGAGTACATCAGGATATATGTAAACTGTGCGGAGTACATCAGGGCATATGTAATCTGTGCGGAGTAGATCAGGGTATAGGTAATCTGTGCGGAGAACATCAGGGAATATGTAAACTGTGCAAAATACATCATGGTATATGTAAGCTGTGCAGAGTATATCAGGGCATAATAAGGTGGTATAATAATGAGGTAAATAAATAATAATCCATAGATATGTGGCTAGTGTCGCACTGATAAATGGTGCCCAATCTTATCCGCTTATCTCTGCACATTTTGTGTCGTCATATTCTGAGAGCCAGAACTTTTTTATTTTTTCTCCAATGAAGCTGTTACGGCTTATTTGTTGTGGGACAATCTGTGGTTTTCATTGGTACCATTTTGAGGTACATGCAATTTTTTTCGATCACTTTTTATTCAATTTTTTGGCACGCGAGGTGACCAAAAACCATAAATTCTGACCATTTGTTTTTTTGATTTTTTTAGAGTGTTCACTGTGTACTGTAAATAAAAATTTTACCTTTTTCTGGGGGTCAATACGACTATGGCGATACCATATGTATATAGTTTTTTTTATGTTTTGCTGCGTTTCCACAATAAAATCACTTTTTTTGTGTTGCCATATTTTGAGAGCCATAACTTTTTTATTTTTTATTGAAAAAAGCTGTATAAGGGCTTTTTTTTTTTTGCGGGACGTTTGTAATTCTTATTGGTACTATTTTGGGGTACATGCAACTTTTTGATCACATTTTATTCTATATTTTAAGAAGGGTGGTGACTAAAAAATAGTTATTCTGGCATAGTTTTTTATTTATTAGTTTTACGGTGTTCACCTTGCGGGAAATACAACATTATAATTTTACAGTTTGGGTCATTACAACCGTAGTGATACCAAATACGTGTACTTTTTTAACGTTTTCATTTTGTTCCTATAATGAAAGTCTTATTATAGGATAAACAGCAAGTCTTGTTTTTTTTAACTTATAACTTTTATTTTTACAATTTCCTAAAACACTTGAAGACCCGCAGCACTGATCATTGCTATAATACATTACAGTACCTACCTATTGTAATGTATTAAAACCAGGGCCGGCCTTAGGATAGATGGCGCCCCGTGCAAAATTATCTTTCGGCTCCGAAGCCCATCGTAAAAAAGTACAATGCCCCCCACAGTATAATGCCCCTTTAGTGCCCCCCATACAGTATAATAATAATGTTTTATAATATATTATAATCCCCTTTAAGGACACAGCGTTATGTCCTCTAATTGTGCCCACACAGTATTATGCCCCCAAGTGCCACACACAGTATATTGCCCCCTGTAGTGCCCCTGCACCGTATAATGTCCGATTAGTGGCCTCGACACAGTATAATGCCCCCTCACCTGGATGCCACACACGGGGCTTGTGGATGCCTTGTAGATTTTGCCCCCCTGTAGATAGTGCCATACAGTCTCCCTGTAGACAGTGCCATAATCCCCCCACCTCCCCATGTAGACAGTGCCATACTGCCCCCCACTTCCCCCTTGTAGACAGTGCCCCCCAAACAAAAAATATGTACTCACCTAGGCCCCATTCCCACAACGAACTGAGCTGCTCCACAATGCCGACGATGGGATCCTTGCACAGGTCAGCGTGATCCTGTAGCCTAGTACAGAGTTTCCCAATTTTTTTGGACTCGAGGCACCCCTGAAATAAAAAAATCAGCCCCACCACTTACAATAAAATGACCATCAGCCCAACACTCACAGTAAAATGACCATCAGCACGGCTCACAGAAAAATGACCATCCGCCCCACAATAAAGTGACGATCAGCCCCCCCCAGTAAAATGACCATCAGCCCCCACTGACAATAAAATGACCATCAGCCCGCCACTCACATTAAAATGACCATCAGCCCGCCAATCACAGTAAAATGACCATCAGCCCGCCACTCACAGCAAAATGGCCATCAGCCCCCACTCACAGTAAAATGACCATCAGCCCGCCATTCTCACTAAAATTACCATAAGTTCGCCACTCACAGATTCCCCCTGTATATAGTGCCACAAAGCTCCTTGTAGGTAGTGCTACAAAGCCCCCTTGTAGGTAGTGCCACACAGTCTCCTTGTAGGTAGTGCCACACAGCCCCCTTAGAAGTAGTGCCACATAGCCCCCTTGTAGGCAGTGCCACACAGCCCCCTGTAGATAGTGCCACACAGGCCCCTTATAGGTAGTGCCACACAGCCCCCTTGTAGGTAGTGCCACACAGCCTCCTTGTAGGTAGTGCCAAACTACCCCCTGTAGGTAGGGTCACACAGCCTCTTGTAGGTAGTGCCACACAGCCACCTTGTAGGTAGTGCCACACAGACCCCTTTTAGGTAGTGCCACACAGCCCCCTTGTAGGTAGTGCTGCACAGCCCCCTTGTAGGTAGTGCCACACAGCCCCCTTGTAAGTAGTGCCACACAGCCCTCTTGTAGGTAGTGCCACACAGCCCGCTTGTAGGCCACACGGGCATTCTGCTCCTCCAGGGAGCTACAGTGGCACCAGTAGATAGCAGAACAGGGAGATACATATAGTGTTCAATAGTATTTGCGTCCTAAGGACGCAGATACTATTGAATGTGGCGTCGCTATCGCTATAGCAGCCACAGCGAATGCTAGCACCGCTGTCGGCCATGGAGGGGCCCGTCCCGACGGGTGGCACAGGCACCCTCATGCCCGGTGTCACCACTAGCAGCCGATATGGCTGCTACAGCAGTTTCAACGCCACTGAGAGAAGAAGCGCCCGGGCGGAAAGGCAGCTGCTGAGTCCCCAGGTCCAGGTGATTCTGAAACACAAGCAGGGAAAGGGAGCCAGCGCTGCACCCCCTTCCACCTGCTGGAGTGATGCGCCCTGTGCAATGGCACAGGTAGGGCCGGCCCTAGGATAGATGGTGCCCTGTGTGAAATTATCTTTCGGCGCCCCACCCCATCATTAAAAAAAAATGCCCCATAAAAAAATTATAATGCCCCTTTAGTGCCCCCATACAGTATAATAATATTTAATAATATAATATATTACAACCCCTTCAAGGACATAGTATTTTGTCCTCTAATTGTGGCCACAATATTATGCCATCTGTAGTACCCCTACAAAGTATAATGTCCGCTTAGTGGCCCCCACACAGTATAGTGCCCCCTGTAGATTTTGCCATATAGCCTCCCTGTAGACAGTGCCATAATCCCCCACCTCCTTTTTGTAGATCATGCCATACAGCCCCCCCACCTCCCCCTTGTAGACAGTGTCATACAGTCCCACGGCTCCTCCTTGTAGACAGTGCCCCCAAACAAAAACAAAAATTGTACTCACCTAGGCCCCCGTTCCCACAACTAACTGAGCTGCTCCATGACGGGATCCTATAGCCTAGTACAGAGTTTCCCAACCTTTTCGGACTCGAGGCAGCACTGGAAAAATAAAATTTCCTCAGGGCCTCCCTACCAAAAAGAGAAAGACGGAAAATGGCTAAGAACAAGCACTACACTCATAGGGTATGCTCACACATGTTTTTTGTAAGGCAAAAAAAATCTGCCTCAAAATTCCTTCAGCAACTGACAGCATTGTTTGACCTTTTTTTATGTTTTTTCTTAAGCCGTTGAAGCGAATGCAAAGGACGCAGGCAAAAAAAGCTCCAAACGAGCGCCGCAGGTATTTTCTGCCTCCTATTCATTTCAATTGGAGGTCAGAGGCGGAAACCACTTGAAGACCATCAGCCCCCCACTCACAGTAAAATGACCATCAGCCCAACACTCACAGTAAAATGACCATCAGCCCGACACTCACAGTAAAATGACCATCAGCCCACCACTCACAGATTCCCCCTGTAGGTAGCGCCACACAGCCCCTTGTAGGTAGCGCCACACAGCCCCTTGTGGGTAGCACCACACAGCCTCCTTGTGGGTAGCACCACACAGCCCCTTGTCGGTAGCACCACACAGCCCCCTTGTAGGTAGCGCCAGACAGCCCCCTTGTAGGTAGCGCCAGACAGCCCCCTTGTAGATAGTGCCACACAGCCCCCTGTAAAGAGCGCAACACAGCCCCCTGTAAAGAGCGCCACACAGCCCCCTGTAGAGTGCGCCACACAGACCCCTGTAAGGAGTGCCACACAGCCCCCTGTAGGGAGTGCCACACAGCCCCCTTGTAGGAAGTGCCGCACAGGCCCCTGCTATGGAGTGCCGCACAGACCCCTGGTAGGGAGTGCCGCACAGACCCCTGGTAGGGAGTGCCGCACAGCTCCCTGGTAGGGAGTGCCACACAGCCCCCTGGTTGGTAGTGCCACACAGCCCTAAGGTTGGTAGTGCCACACAGCCCACAGCCCCCTGGTAGGGAGTGCCGCACAGACCCCTGGTAGGGAGTGCCGCACAGACCCCTGGTAGGCAGTGCCACACAGACCCCTGGTAGGGAGTGCCACACAGCCCACAGCCCCCTTGTAGGGAGTGCTACACAGCCCACAGCCCCCTGGTAGGGAGTGCCACACAGCCCCCTGGTAGTAGTGTCACACAGCCCCATGTTTGGTAGTGCCACACAGCCCACAGCCCCCTGGTAGGTAGTGTCACACAGCCCACAGCCCACTTGTAGGTAGTGCAAAGACTATGAAAGGACCCTGATAGCTGGCAGGCAATAGACATTCAAAAAAGGACAACTGTGCAGGAGCACACAAAATACCCAGCTATCAAATAAATGTGTGGAAATAAACTAAGATATAACTTTTATTTAGTCTAGCTAAAGGATGAATCCTTGCAGTGTGGTGGCTGGCGCCCTGTGCGACCGCACTGGTTGAACGTATCTAAGGTCGGCCATGAGCACAGGTCACACACACCTAAGGCCGGCCCTGATTATAACTGTCAGTGTGACATGACAGGAAGCCTATCAGGACCGGCCGGAGGGCCCTCGCCAGGACATAAAGTTGCGTTGCAGCACAGGAACTGGTTAATGGTGAATGTATGAGCATTATACTTCTGCAAGTCGTAGCAGAGACAAATTAACTTCTGCATCAACTGTTTAGGAATATATAATAATATTCTTGTAACTATAGTATTGAAAGCATTACTGACAACAAACATTACTCTTACAACTGGTATAATAAACTTCTAGTTATGTTTGTAACCCTAAAACTAAAGGTTTCCTCGTGTTTTCAAAAACAGTACCACTTTAGTCCAGGTGCTGTGTGGTATTACAACTGGTCCCAATGCAAGTGAACAGTCCATGGCAACAGTATTAGTGGAAGACCATTTTCTCTGATTGTATACAACCTATCAACACATTGGAGTGTATGACTTACATAATATTATTATAAATTATTTAAATGTTAGACAACTGAAATCATGCGCAATAAATAAATGTATTACGTCGGCAGCTCCTAAGAAGATGAATATAACAAATAAATAGAAATAGGGTAAATGAGGGAGTAAGGCTTTGTTCACATCTGCGTTGTGCATTGCAGTTCTTTTGTTCCGTCAGAGGAACAGAAAAATGGAAATAAACATTTTAGTCAAACTACCCATTGATTTCAATGGGTTTTGTTTTAGCATCAGTTGTGCTCAGTAATTCTCTGTTCCGTTAGGTTTCCGTTTACTTGACGGAAGCAATAGTGTAGTCTGCTGCGCTATTTTTTTCCGTCCAAAATGAAGGAAACTTGAAGGAAAGGAGCTTTTTTAAAAATTGAAGTCAATGAATGATGGATACAATTAGATATGCCTTACGTTTCTATCAGTTATTAACAGATACATTTTTTCTAATGCACATGTGCAAAATAAAGATCGCACAAAAAAAAAATACTGAAAAAATGTATTCGTTAAAAATGGAGCATTAGGTTCACTTCTGCGTTGGAGGCTTCGTTAGGGGCCTTCGTCACAAATCCTTCAGGGATTACCTAAACAATAGAACAACATTCTGCATTACTGCTTCCGGTAAAATCACGGACACCCTGACGGAGAGCCGATGGACCCCATTAAAGTCAAAGAGTTCCGTCAGCCGCCGGTGGTGTCCGTTGTGTAGCGGAATCGTTGCTTCCATTTTTCCCTTATTCTGCTCCTCTGATGGAGCAGAACAATAGAACGCACAGATGTAGGTGTGAACATAGCCTAACTGATGCCAAACTA
This sequence comes from Rhinoderma darwinii, assembly GCF_050947455.1. Lineage (NCBI taxonomy): Eukaryota > Metazoa > Chordata > Amphibia > Anura > Rhinodermatidae > Rhinoderma > Rhinoderma darwinii. Next base: position 78,862,690 of record NC_134694.1, read on the forward strand.
AAACAAATGGAAGGTAAAATGGATGTTTCAGTACGGGACAGTAGTCCCGCGAGGAGGCAGGGACACCTAGCGTCATACATAACTATGATGCTAGGAGCCCCGCTCCCTGAACTGTGTTCGGCTCGGTAAATGCGTTCGTATATGATGGACCGAACATGGTCGTGTGCATGAGGCCTAAGAGTAAATTCACACGCGGCATATTTTGTTGCAGAAATTTCTGTAATGGGGTTGTTTCTGCAGCAAGCACATGGATATCTGCAAGTTCCATTCAGGTGAATGGAACTGATTTTCAGAAGCAAAAATTTCTGCAACAAAATCTGTCGTGTGTGACTGAACCCTTGTAGTACAGTTGATGTTAAGTAAATCAAAACAACACTCATAATGAACCCCAAAATCAAAGTTAAACAATAGAAAGATACTTTAGAAATGAGCACAGGATAAAAAGAAAGTGTCAATGTGCATCAGCATGAAAAGACAGCTTCATCAGGAAATATACATACATATTAACCCCTTTTTTCCCTTTCTTATTTTTTAGCCTTAAAGGGACTGTTTCAGAATAGAGTGAGTAGGCAAGTATAGGTGAGTCACCAGCTGTGTCTGCCCAGTCCTTCAGACGTCTATTATAGTCTTCAGCACAGTCATAGACCACCCCATATTGCCATTGGAAGGGATAGTTGGAAAACCACATCTGTCGCCTTACTACCACAGAGATCCTAGTGAAAAATTATACCTATATTCAGCTCTATCATCATTTCTAAAGCGCCCCGGACAGTGAAACTTTCATGATTTTTCACCTATACTTATTAATTGGGAAAAACATTTTACAGTTTTTATGCTGATAGTAAATGGTTAAAATAAATTTACATTTATTTTGATAAGTATACATTTCTTTGATATATTTTTGTGTCTGAAAAATGTGTGAAACATTTATCAAGATTTTTTTTTTAATTGCATAGAGAAATCCTAAAACAGAATTTAGATTTGTGTCCATTATTATCTAAGGTTTGTTTTGACATATTTAACATATTTCTTTTTTTATTATTATGGTCTATTTTTTTTAATACAACTTGTCCCCTAAAACAGATTTTGTTGCAGATTTTTTAGACCACACCAATAGTAGTTTCAAAATAAATGAAAATACTTTTCTTTCCTCCTAGATCTACGTTTAGTTTTGGTTAAAAAATCTGCATCAAAATCTGCAACAAAATTTTCAAAACATGCAATGTGTATATCCAGTTTAAATGGCCTTCTCTATGCAATTCTTCAAACAATTCCCCATGCAGCTGCTATTCCACCATCTGTTCACTGCAAAATTAAGCCTCTTATAGCTGCCATGACAAAAACTTTGCGCAGTTGTTAAGGGGTTAATGATCATCTTCTGTGATTTTCTTACATTTAAATTTATGTCCTTAATTATCTAAGGTTTATTTTCTTAACATTTTATGCTTAACGTATTTTCATTTTTTTTTAATGTTATTAATATACACCGTAATATTTTATATGTTAATGGGGTTTTCCGAGATAAAACTTTTATGTGTCATTGATTTTAATCCTGGAATGTGATTACATTTGTAATGCACTGTATCAAAATTGGCCCCGTTTACAGATGCTGACATGGGGCACATGACTGGTGACATCACTCTCTTAGCCCGCTGTGTTTACCAGGCGTATACCTATCAATGGTTAAAAGTTTCAGCCTGGTATATGACACGTCACTAGTGACGTACTGTGTATGGGCTGTTCTGTTAGAACAATTGAGAAGCGAGAGAACAGCAGGGACCGCACATGTGCGTTCCTGGCTGTATAACAGAAACGACCATACACGGTACGTCACTAGTGACGTGTCGTATATCAGGCAGAATTTTTTTATTGTTTGACCACGTGATAGGTATACGGCTGATAAACACAGTGGGCAAAGAGAGTGACGTCACCAGTCATGTGCCCCATGGCAGCATCAGGAAAGGGGGCCAATTTTGATACAGTTTGTGTATTACAAATGTAATCACATACCAGGATTAAAATTGCTGGAACATAAAAGTTTTATCTTAGAAACCCCCTTTAAATATATGCAGCATGTGCTCTCCTAAAAGGTCTACCCAGGGCCGGCCATTGAGGTTTATGACATGTGCGGTCTCATAGGGCGAATTATTTGCTTACTGAGAAGGGGCGCTGCAGAGCAGCAGTGCCAGAGACAGACTGTCAGGGAGAATAATGAACAAGTGCCAGTTACTCTTTCTGACAGTGTGTGGCAGAGCACCAAGTCTTCTCTTGCATGATATCACCCCCTCTGCACCCTATGGCACCACGCTCTCTGACCTTGACCCATGCTGGCTGCTGCTAGCTGCCCAACAATGAGAAGAGCAGAGGATTGGAGTGGAGTTGTGTGTAAGTATTAATTTTATTAGTTTGTTGAGGATTACTTAAGGGGCACTATCACTATGAGGAGGCACTAATGAGCACTATTAATGTGTCAAGGGCACGAATAAGGCCATTTTCCTAAGTTGGGGCACTGTTACCATGTGGAGGGCACTAAGGGGGTACTATTACTGTGTAGGAGAAGTAAGGGGAGTTAATAAATGTGGAAGCAGTAAGGTTGCCTTGTTACTTTGTAGGGGCAGTAAGAGAGCATTATAACTGTAAAGGGGCATTAAAAGGCACTATTACTCTGTAGGTCCACAAAGGAGACACTACTACCGTGTTAATGCTATTAAGGGACCACTATTACCGTGTGGGGCACAAAGACGGGAACTATTACCGTCTGGGATACTATATTTTTTTGGGGGGGGAAATCATAGTTATGATTCCATTATTTCTGAAGTACAGTATTTATATTTAGAGGCACTGTAATACACAGCAGTTACAATTAAGTGGGCCCGTGGGGCACCAGCAGACACAGTAATAGGGGAAACAGCCGGGATGATACTGTTAAAGGGGAGGCAGGATGAGAGGTCTGTGTATAGGAAGAAAAATAGTTGGGGAGAGTGCAGGAAAATTAAGGAGCCAAAAGATGTCTGGGCAGCATAGTCTGCAGAGACAAGCTGTGTCTGGGAGAAGTCATCATGGTGATCTGTGTCAGATGGAGAAGAAAAGGGAAATATAACGACTGAAATCTGAAAATACGTCAACTGTGAGTAACTGGATATAACTTTACTGTATTCCCTTGTATGTCTGTAGAGCACCTGTGTAGAACTGGTATCTAACATGGTCACTGTATGGTGTTAATATTGGTCTTTGTATAGTGCTTTTTATTTAGCAACAATATGGTGGTATGATTCAGTCATAATGTGGTGGTAATATGTGTAGTGCAGTACCATAGTGTGGAGGCATTATTCACTAACAGTATGGTGATATTAGTCAGTTAGAATGTGGTAGTAATGTGTGGTCACGGTGTGGAGGTATTATTCAGTAATAAAATGATGGAATCATTCAGTCACTATGTAGTAGTAATATGTGGTCATGGGGTGGAGGTATTATTAAGTAAGAGTATGATAGTAATATTCAGTCATTAAGTGGTGGTAATGTTTGGTCATGGTGTGGAGGTATTATTTGGTAATAGTTTGTTGGTATTATTCAGTCACTGTGCATTGGTAATATATGGTCATGTTGTGGCATATTATTCAGTAACTGTGTGGTGGTACTATTCAGTCACTATGTGATAGTAATATGTGGTGATAGTTTGGACTTATTACTCAGTCACTATGCAATGGTAATATGTGGTTATGATGTCGAGGTATTATTCAATAACAGGTATATTGGTGTTTTTCAGTCACAATGCTGTGGTAATATGTGGTCATGTTGTGGTGTTATTATTTGGTACTTGTGTAATGGTATTAGATGTTAAATGTATGACTACATTATTTAGAGGTACACTATTGTGCATTCTAGAAATGATGCAACATCACTTGTATGTGTATAAACTGTGTATGTATTGAACTGTACTGTTCATATCTTAGCGCCTTGAAGAGGCTCTGTCACCAGTTTATTACTTCCCTAACTCCTACCTAATCTAACAGGGGCTTTAATGTAGATAACTACTGTTTTTTTTTAAAAAACGAAAAACTTTTATTATTGACCAAGTTCTGAACAGTTTTGATTTATGCAGATTTTTTTCTAAATGCCCAACTAGCCTTTTGTTTTTATTTTCACCAAGTGGGCGTTGTACAGAAAAGTGTATGATGCTAACCAATCAGCGTCACACACTTCTCTTCATTCCAGCCCAGCTTGATTTACAGCACAGCACGATCTTGCGAAATCATGCTGTGACGTCACTTCCTCCCCGCAGTCCTTCACCGAAGCGACGGAAGACTGAACAGACATCGCCTCCAGCCATGCCAGGATGTTTATTTGAATCTGCAGTGCATTCCGAAAAAATTAGCATAAATTGAAAAATGTTCAGAACGTGGTCAATAATAAACGTTTTTGTTTTTTTAAAAACACAAAAAAAACAGTAGTTATCTTCTTCAAAGCACCTATTAGATTATGTAGGAGATAGGGAAGTTATAAACTGGTGACAGAGCCTCTTTAACTTACCCATACATAAATGTACGTGAGGGTAAGTCACCTTACCTAGAGGCTTCATGCCGCACATTAACATCAGGATTATTGACACAGGAGATGTGATTGACATCGGAGTGATTGACAATGGCAGGGACCAGAGAAACCACTTATCCCAACTATTTAACACCTTAGATGATGCGGTCAATAGTGATATCTAAGAAGCGTGGGGCGTTAAAAGAACGTTCTGCACATATCTAATCTAAGGTTGGTCCTGGATCTACAATATTTGTAATGCTTGTAATCAACGTAGAGTACAACAACAAAAGTATTGTTTTCCCTATTCACAAACTTTTATTTCCTCATTTCTTAGAAGTATGCATTGTAAGTGATTTCATTTATTAATTTTTTTTTGTGGAAAGGAAATTTACAGTTTCCCTCGTGTAGACAATTTTAAGTTGTGTACTGAGACTATGGAAATTCTGCATTATATGCTTGAAGAAATTTCACAAAGTATAGGCGTAAATGTATAAAGATAATTAATTAAAATACTTAACTACATAACTAAAGTCTACAATACATTACATTTACCTGGATTATTAAAATAATTATTCAGTCAAGGTTGAAAATCAGAGACTAAATTAATCTTTTAACTACGATTGAAAATCAGCATACCTGTGGCAGTGTATATAATTAGTGTTCTCAGAGGGCATAAAGGCAACATTAGTTTTATAAACCTGAAACTATTTTGCCTCCAGCAATCCCTTATTAAATACTTAAAGGGGTTTTCCAGCTTCTGACATCTGATGACCTATCCACCAGATAGGTCATCAGTACATGATCTGTGGGGGTCCGACACCCGGGCCCAGCACAGATCAGCTGGTCCGGTGCCTCCGTGCACCAGACGTACAAGCCGGAAGCAGTTAGTTCTGCAGCTCTGCACCTATTCAAGTAAACAGGAGCAGACCTGCAGTTCTGCAGCATGGCCGCTATGTTATGTACGGAGCCAACTGCTTCCAGGCTCCATACATAGCATTATGTGCCACAACATCTGGGGTCCGCAGGCCACCGGAGTGGCTTATCGGTGTGGGGTCCGTGTGTCGGACCAAGCCGATGACATACTGATGACCTATCAGGTGGATAGGTCATCAGTTGTCAGAAGGTGGACAACCCCTTTAAGGAGTCCTACATTTTCTCCATAGTTAACTGATTTTTCTAAGGCAGCCATAGACTTACATGGAGCCATACTGTACATCTGTATGCCTCCAATTTATAGGGAAGCATACAGAGGTTTGTTTGTTTTTACAACAGTAAACAAATCATATAATGCTCATTCAGATGCTGTGTTACGGAAATAACCTCTCCTAGATGCATTACTTCTGGTCTAACTTTTTGAAAATATTAATTTGCCAAAATGAAACATTATTTTCAAATTTACAATAAATCAACAGAGTTGTACAGAACAAATTCTAACTTTCATTCACCTACATTCACTCTAATTCATTCCTAATACAGTCAATTTCTGGTAATCTGGTGTCGTGGAGGGGCTAAACTTTTGAAAATAATAATAAATAAATATATATATATATATATATATATATATATATATATATATATATACACACACTCATCAACATTGAAATTGCAGCACCAAGAAGGGCAAGCCGTAAGGTTATGTAAATCTGCAAATGATCAAATTTTCAAGCACCGTGCTTCAATCTATGGCTTGTGGGAGGGGCATAAAAAGCCAGATTGAATGCAAAGTTTTTTTAGCCACATGAAACCTCAAAGATCGGATCAAGTGGAGGGGGATGTTTGTGCGATGGCTCCTGATCATCGACATGCCACTTGTCGCAAACTGAGAGAGACAAAATCCTTGAACTGAGAGACCTTGGTTTATCACTCCGCGACCATGCCGAGATGTGAGCACTGTTCAACGTTGCGTGTCCCGGAGGTTGGGAGAACAACAACGAACGGGAGTGACAGCAAGAGGTGCGCGGAGGCAAACCTCTGCATGGACGGAGCACGTGATTGGAAGAATGGCGCGTAGTGATCCATTCTGTACTGCAAGTAAAATTGGACGTCACATCCCAAGCCTACCGCGACGGTCAGTTTCGACACAAACCATCAGAAGGCGTTTGAAAGACATTGGGCTACAAACCAGAAGTCCAGCTACAGGTGTTCCATTGACCACAAGCCACCGCTCTCAAAGGCTATGGTGCACAGCAAGATGGCAAAGGAGGCTGGAATGAAGGTCTATCCTTCACAGCGATGCGCCCTGTTTTTGTCTCGGATGCAATGATAGATTGGTCAGAAGACCACGTGGACAACATCATGAAGAAGCCTTCACAAAAGAACGTAACACCGGTTCTACTCCCAGAATTATGGTGTGGGGTGGCATCATGTATGGTAGCTAGACCCCTCTAGTCTTCATTTCAGGTACACTTACAGCTCGGCGTTACATTAAGTTGGTTGAATAACCAGTGCTATGGCCTTTTTTCAACAGGACAACGCCATGCCGCATGTTGCTCATGCTACTGTCAGCAGCTTGCATGGCCTAAACGTGCTACCATGGCCTGCAAGCTCCCTGAACTTGTCTCCCATAGAGCACATCTGTCACGTCGTTGATCGGTAAATGCATAGCGAGCTGTCGGCAGCGAATCTTGATGATTTTTGTTCCCAAGTGCCACATAACATTCCTCAGACAACCATTAATAACCTCATTTATAGCATGCCAAAGCATGTAAGTATATGTATTTCTTTGTGTGGTGCTCATATTTAAAACTGAATAAATCAAGATGTTTGGAATATTTTGTCTCCACTTTTATATTATATGCATATCATTAACATGTCTATTTATCCTGTAATTTCAATGTTGAGGTGTGTGTATATATATATATATATATATATATATATATATATATATATATATTTATATATATATATATATATATATACATATATATATATATATATATATACACATATATATATATATATACATATATACATATATATATATATATATATATATATATATATACATATATATATATATATACATATATATATATATATATATATATATATATATATACATATATATATATATATATATATACATATATATATATATATATATATATATATATATATATATATATATATATATATATATATCCCAGAAGTAAATCCAGCAGCACTCCGGTAATCAAGGTGAAAAAATGTGGTTTATTGTGCCAACATGGCAAGTGCAACGTTTCTGTCCCACCTTGGGACCTTTTTCAAGCAAGGTTGCACTTGCCATGTTGGCACAATAAACCACATTTTTTTCACCTTGATTACCGGAGTGCTGCTGGATTTACTTCTGGGATATCTATATGGTCTTTGGATCAAGACTATCAGCTGGCACCCTTTATTATTGGACTATTTTGCTTGGAAACTGAGTGCTGCTGTCTCTCTTTGCTGGTGTATATATATATATATATATATATATATATACTTACTGGTAGATCCTGGATATATATATGGGCAAAGAAGAAGCTCTCCAGATCAAAAGAGATTTATTCACCAGACACCACCACGTTTCACCATCCCTATGAGGGTTTTTTCATAGAGAGGGTGAAACGTTGTGGTGGTGTCTGGTGAATAAATCTCTTTTGATTTGGAGTGGTCCTTCTTTGCCCATTTTTTACATGACTACGAGGAAAGGGGTTGTTCCTCTGAAGCTTGCACCAACCGTAAGGTCGTTCCTGCTACTGTGCTGCTCCATTTTGTGCTGTTCTTTATGTATATATATATGTGTGTACTTTTAAGCTAAACAAAGAAGGACCAAAGCCCAAACCTCTGCATCTAAAACTCGAAAGCAGTGCCATCATAAACTATGTATTAATATTAATTGTTGAAAACAAGGTACAAGCTGACAGTCTAGACATCTTCATGCATGCAGTGCCAGTGTACATTATTACACTATAACTATATGCATGGCTGAGATTTTAGCAGACAGAAGAATGTAAATGTGCACAATTATTAGCAGGGAATCAAATTTGCAGACATTATACCTTTAGAGTTGTGTTATACCTTTACTGTAAGGCTGGGTTCACACGAGCACATTAACGTCCGTAATGGACGGACGTATTTCGGCTGGAAGTCCCGGACCGAACTCAGTGCAGGGAGCCGGGCTCCTAGCATCGTAGTTATGTACGACGCTAGGAGTCCCTGCCTCTCCGTGGAACTACTGTCCCGTACTGAAAACATGATTACAGTACGGGACAGTTGTCCTGCAGAGAGGCAACCATGATGCTAGGAGCCCGGCTGCCTGCACTGAGTTCGGTCCGGGACTTCCGGCCCAAATACGTCCGTCCATTACGGACATTATTGTGCTCGTGTGAACCCAGCCTAACAGTACATTTGGTGCTTTTAAATGTATTCTTTACTTGTGGAGCATTAACGGACAAATTATGACTAATCAGGTGTATGGGCTGCTTTACATAGTACAGCTCAGTAAATTCAAAGCTGCAGCATGCTTGACATCATAGGGCTTGTCCAGACACAACGGAATTAAAAGTCAAAGGCTTTCTGCTGCGGAAAAAACGCACCATTTCCTGAGTTTTTTTGGCAGAAAATGGTGCGTAAATTGCTGCGGCTTTTCCAATGTTAGGAGGTTGTGACATCTCCTATGAAAAACACAGCAATTCTGCGCACTTTCCGTAGCAGGAATTGACATGCTGCAGTCCAAAAAATACGCACTTCAGGTCAATTTCGGCTCGGAAATTTTACGCAGCATGTGGACGAGATTTGTTAAATCTTGGCCGGAAAAAACGTGACAAACCCATACAGTGCAAGGATTTTATGCTTCAGATACTTTTGAAATTGCATGATATTTCTACCTTTTCATAATAGTTTTCTTTAAGTTCTCAAAATCTGTTAAACAAAGTCAATGTATGAAGAAAGACCAAAATTATTTAAAAAAAAGTGGAAAGGAAAGCTCAGCCCTTGAATTACATTTTGTAATATTCCACATTTTAAAGAGCATTTGTCACCATCTTTTTGCTGCCCACAAAAGTAGTGACAGAGATGCTGACTACAGAGATGCTGACTGCAGCATTATTAGGGCCAGTTCACACAGAGTTTTTTTACACTGTTTTTGATGCAGAAACCGCTTCGGAAAACGGGCCAAAAACTGATGAAAATGCCTCCTATTGATTTCAATGGGAGGTGGAGGCGTTTTTTCCCGCGAGTGGAAAAACCGTCACGCGGGAAAGAGAAACGACATGCCCTATCTTCAGACGTCAACGTCTCTGACGTCCCATTGACATCAATGGGAGGCAGAGAAAGCATATTGAACTGTGTTTTTTGCCCGTGGCGCTCAATGACCGTAGACGAAAAACGCCCTGCCCTCCCACCGCTGATTGACAGTTTTCTCCTTATTACTGTGCATAAGGCGGGCTGAGTTAGCTCATGAATACATCAGACTCTTCCTCACAGCACGATGCGAGCGCATAAGGGTATGTTCATACGCTGTAATTTCAGGCATTTTTCAGGGCGTAAATGCCTCAAAAAACGGAAGCTGAATGCCTACAAACATCTTCCCATTGATTTCAATGGGAAAAATGGCGTTTTGTTCAGACGGGGGCGTTTTTATATGTGGCCGTTTGAAAAAACGCCCCATAAAAAGAAGTAGCATGTCACTTCTTGAGTTGATTGTGTCAATAGAAAAACAGCTCCAAAAACTGCTCCACAAAACGCATCAAAATACGTTTGATGCTTTAACTCCTTCGGGACTAAGCCATTTTTTGATTTTTCATTTTCGTTTTTCATTCCCCGCATTCCAAGAGCCATAACTTTTTATTTTTCTGTCAATAGAGTGGTGTGAGCACTTATTTTTTGCTGAAGGAGTTGTAGTTTCTTTAGGTACCATTTATAGTTCCATACAATGTACTGGGAAACGGAAAAAAAATTCTTTGGAGGCTGAAGTTGGAAAAAACTGTGATTCTTCAATAGTTTTTTGGGTTTCATTTTTACGGCTTGAATCAGCGATCATTAGATTGCTGGTAAAATATATTGTATTTCAGTATATCATCATTTTTACAGGCATCTGTTAAGCCCTGCCACAGGGCTTAGCAGAGACAGAGTGAAGGCAGGTCCCTGGGCTGCCATAACAACCCTCATCACCCCCGATCTCACTCCGGGGGGGGGGTGAGCTGTCGGAAGGGGCCACCCCCTCTTTCAATGCCACAGATGCTGCGGTCGTGATTGACCGCAGCATTTGAGGGGTTAAACAGCCAGAAACAGCGCGATCGCTGCACCCAGCTGTTAGTCCCGGGTGTCTGCTGTAAAACACAACCGACACCCGCAGCATATGGAGCGCGCTCCAAACATCACCCCCTGCACCCGGATGTAACGGCACATCAGTGAGCGCGGAGGGGTTAAAACTAGAGATGAGCGAAAAAGTTCGATTTGGACCGAACTAGTTCTGACCGAACCTGTAATTTCCGTGCGCCGAGCATGTTACTGTCCAGGGTGCTGAAAGAGTCAATGGGCTGCACTAACTCTTTCAGCAACCTTGACAGTACCATGCTCGGCGCGCGGAAAATACAATTTTAATGTAATTAAAAAAAAATAATACGTTCATACTTACATTCCTCCTGTCCGGCTTCCAGCGATGACGTTTTATCCATGACGCCGCTGCAGCCAATCACAGGCTGTAGTGGCGGTCACGCACGTCACGTGACCGCTTCTGCAGCCAATCACAGGCTGCCGCGGCCTCTGCAGCCAATCACAGGCTGCCGCGGCCTCTGCAGCCAATCACAGGCTGCAGCGGCCTCTGCAGCCAATCACAGGGTTTGTTTGTAATCGGTTACCGTAGAGACACACATTGTGTTTTTAACTGGGCGTGTTTATGTGTATGACGCTGACCCATCAGTGTCCAGTCAGCGTCATACACTCCTCAACATCTGCACGCTCCTCTCCTGAAATATTCTGTGCTGCTCTGAACTCTGCTCTTACCATTACGTAGCTCTCAGTCTGTTACCTCTCTTCCACTCCTGTCCTCAATAACACCTTCACATGATTGGCAAGTCACCCCCCCGCACAAGATCCGCACGCTCATCTCCTGAAATACTCTGTGCTGCCTTAAACTCTGTGGACAGGTCAGGATCCTGTTTCTTTTAAATGCTCCTGGGGAACCCGCTCGATCCACTATATAAGGCTGTGCCTCCATCCTCTTCTGCCCCAGTCACTTATTCCCAAGCACTGTAAACTTTCAGATTGGTTGTGCTATGAATATTCGGAGAACGTGATTGGTTTATGTGCAGGGTAATGAACATACAGACAAGCAGTAGAAGACTGACTAAGGGCTGAGCATTTCATTGAATTCAGTCTTCTACTGCTTGTCTGTATGTTCATTACCCTGCACAGTCTATGACGCTGACTGGTCACTGATTGGTCAGCGTCATACTCATAAACACGCCCAGTTAAAAGCTCAATACACGCCCAGTTGGACATAACGAAAAAAAAAACGCCCAATTGTCCATTTCAAAGCTCATTTGCATATATGCACATGACCGTAAAAACTCCCGTTATTACGGGTCGTATTTACGACCCGTAATAAAGGGCTCAAAGACTTCTATTGGCCACGGATACCTTCCCGTTTTCTTGCGGGAAGATGCCTGTGCCGTTGAAAAAGATAGAATATGTCCTCTTTCAGGCCGTAATAACGGCACGGGCAGCCCATAGAAGTCTATGGAGCTGCTGTAATGACGGGTGGCTACATGTGTGCACCCGTCATTACGGCAGCGTTGCTAGGCGACGTTAGTAAATAGTCACTGTAAAGGGTGCTGAAAGAGTTAACTGATCGGCAGTAACTGTTTCAGCACCCTGGACAGTGAATTCCGATCAGAATATAGAGTAACCTGTAAAAAAAAAAGACGCTCATACTTACCGAGAACTTCCTGCTTCCTCCAGTCCGGTCTCCCGGCCGTTGCCTTGGTGACGCGTCCCTCTCGAGATCCGGCCCGACATTCCTGGATGATGAATCAGTCCAAGTGACCGCGTCATCCAGGGAGGTCGGGCTGGATGTCAAGGGAGGGACGCGTCACCGTTGCCTTGGTTACGCGTCCCTCTCGACATCCAGTCCGACCTCCCGGGATGACGCGGCAGTCCATGTGACTGCTGAAGCCTGGGATTGGCCTGTGATTGGCTGCAGCCTGTGATTGGCCTGTGATTGGTTGCAGCGGTCACTTGGACTGAATCGTCATCCAGGGAGGTCGGACTGGAGGAAGAAGCTGGGAGTTATTGGTAAGTAGGAACTTCTATTTTTTTTACACGTTGATGTATATTGTGATCGGAAGTCACTGTCCAGGGTGCTGAAACAGTTACTGCCGATCGTTTAACTCTTTCAGCACCCTGGACAGTGACTATCTCCACCGGGTTCGGTCAAAACATGTTCGGCCGAACCCGGTGAAGTTCGGATTCGCTGCGAACCGAACTTTTCCCGATGTTCGGACCGAAACCGGGTTCGGTTGTCCCGGTTAGCTCATCTCTAGTTAAAACCTTCTCAAAATCAGAGGCTGTTTTTCCTTGAAAACAGCTCCATATTTTACAGCCGTTTTTACTTCAGAGTGTGAACGTGCCCTAACACTCATAACGCTGAGATCAAGGTCTCTGTCACTACCTTATGCTGCTCAGTGAGGGATACTAAAAGGTGGTGACAGACGCTCTTAAATGTCTAAAATTAAGAGTTGGGTGACTATGGAAATACATTATAAAACTGTTATTGTGCTGCTTTTTAATTTCATGATGTGTACGTTTCCACGCAAAAAAAAAGTTGTATTCAGAATTCTTTTGCATTCCTGTTAACAGAGAGCAGTGCATTGTGGGAGTTCAGTTAACGCAAATGTTTTGCAAAGGTCTTAGGTCCCATGCACACGGCCATGCCCGTAATTGCGGCCTGTGATTGTGGGCACGGCCGGCTGCTGACAGCCGCCCGCATTTTCGGGCCGTGCTCCCATACATGACATAGGAATCAACCTGTAGCGAAGTCTATATCTCCATACAAAGATTAAAGGGTAAATACCAAGGGATCCATTACACTCCGCATAGTCCACTGTATTCATGAAGGAAGCACTTCTTCTGCCTGTAACTGATGGTCACCATGTATCTGCATGTGTAAATGGTGGCCGTCATTCACTAGTGAGTGGGGGAGGAGGTGCACAGTTGCAGGGGGAGTACTCTTCTCATGAATACAGCGGACTCCTAAGGGCATGTTCAGATGTGGCTGAATTTTTCCGCTGCAAATGTTGGTGCAGATTTGGGGCGATTACGCAATGAATCTGCACCAACATTTGCATATTTGACAGGTAATTCAGACGTTGTCGAAAACACCGCGGACTTGCCACAGATTTCAGTTTTTGCATTGCAAAGGCTGAAATACGCAGTGAAATTCCGCTTCTTCTCCGCAGCAGACAGTGCATGCTGTGGACTGAAAATTCCACACCGCAGCCTATGGTCCGCAGCGGAGTTTTCCCGCAATGTCTGCATGAAGATAACTAAAAAGGTGTGGAAACCAATGGACAAACTGTCTGCTAAGCATATCCACTGCGGATTTTCCGCAGCGGAATTCCAGAGCAATTGCTCTGGAATTCCGCTGCGGACAATCCACTGCGGAAATCCGCAGCAGACATTTTCTCCATTCGTTTCAACACCTTTTTAGTTAGGTTTGTGCAGACATTGCGGGAAATCTCTGCTGCTGACCATAGGCTGCAGTGCAGAATTTGGTGTCCGCAGCATACGCTGGCTGTTGCGGACTTGTTGTGGAATTTCTCCATTGAATTCAATGGAGATTCAAAATTCCGCAATGAAATCCGCAGATGTTATGTGTGTTGCGTTGCGGATTGGTTTTACGAACAGGATATTTCTTCATTCTGGCTGGACCTATATGTTTCGAGGTCTATAGCCAGACTGAGATGAAATGTTTTAAAAGACAGCAGGATGTACTCTTCACCTGAATATGCAACGGCTAATCCGCAGCAATTTACTGCACATTTTAGGCAAAGCCGCAACGGAGTTTGCAACGCAGATTATGTGCGGCATTGATGTGTCTACAGAAAAACGCCACGTCTGGACATGCCCTAAGGGTATGACCACACGTGGCGTTTTTCTTCCGCCACTGTCCGCATCAATGTCGCACAGAATGCACACAGTGCAGGATAGAGAGAAGGGACAGCCCTTTCCCTAGTAAAAGTAAAAGAAATTCTTACTTACCCGGCCGTTGTCTTGGTTACGCGTCCCTCTTTCGACATCCAGCCCGACCTCCCTGGATGACGCGGAAGTCCATGTGACCGCTGCAGCCTGTGATTGGCTGCAGCCGTCACTTGGACTGAAACGTCATCCCGGGAGGCCGGACTGGAGGAAGAAGCAGGGAGTTCTCGGTAAGTAGGAACTTCTATTTTTTTACAGGTTGATGTATATTGTGATCGGAAGTCACTGTCCAGGGTGCTGAAACAGTTACTGCCGATCGTTTAACTCTTTCAGCACCCTGGACAGTGACTATTTACTGACGTCGCCTAGCAACGCTGCCGTAATGCTGGGTGCACACATGTAGGCACCCGTAATTATGGGAGCCCCGTTGACTTCCTCAGTCTGGCTGTAGACCTAGAAATACATAGGTCCAGCCAGAATGAAGAAATGTCATGTTAGTAAAACCAATACGCTCCGCAGCACACATAACATCTGCGGACTTCATTGCAGAATTTTGACTCTCCATTGAAGTCAATGGAGAAATTCCGCAATGAGTCCGCAACAAGTTCGCTACACGTCTGCTACAGTCAATGTATGCCAATGCTCCGCAGCGGAATTGTCCACAACATGTAAACGAACCCAACTAAAAAGCTGTGGAAAGCAATGGAGAGACGTGTACGCTGCAGATTTCCGCTGTGGACTGTCCGCAGCGGAATTCCAGAGCAATTCTGCCACGTCTCTGGTCATGCCCTAAGAGTCCACTATTTTCGTTGTAAGACTTGATTACCTAAACAGCAGAAATTTTTTTATGCCATTTTGACTAATAGTACAGTGGACCTGTCCCCATACTATGATGCCCTGAAACAGGGCAGCTTGATATAGTGACAGATCCACTTTAGGACATATCCAGTTATATTCACAAAATTTTATGTATAAAAGTATAAATTCTATTTTCTTTCTTTTTTATCATTGTGAAGCATTTTATGTTCTTTCAGGCTATTATTTATATTTCTATATTTTCTGGCAAAAATACAGAGGAAAAAACTCTTCATGAAAAATATGAAAGCTATTCAATGATATAACCTTTACTAAACAAGTAAAATATTGGATATGTGTTCATGAATAGTTTTAATAACTAAGAAGAGTTGCCTACTATATAAAAAAAAAAAAGAAAACCTGTATTTTTATACATGACCACCAATGTGTCATGTCGTTTTGTGTGAAACTAAAGCAAGCAATAGTAAGTGTTTGCTACCTTTGGGAATTTTATGCCTGCAATACAAATATTGATTGTCACAGATGTCATTGTGTTCCTGGAAGACGATCTTGTTTTTTTTAAATGAGGTATTTCCAGGAATAGGACTAAAATATAATACTTATGAGATGACTGATAACTGTGCAATATTAGCAATCTAAAAGACTAGTAAAATGAGAAGAGCAAGTGTATGCTATTATATAATTATTCTTAAAATGGGTTACATACATACACATTTTTATTTGCTAAATAATTTTTGGAAGTCACAATCTTTAAAGGTATATTCACACCATAAACACTTATGGGATATTTATATGATATGCTGTTAAGATTTGATCAGTAAGATTTCAGCCATTGGTGACTTTATCTCCATCATTTGGGATAAAAGGGTATTATAGAGGAATTCCCCATGGTGCCCTATACATTTACAAGTTATTACTTTACCTAGAACGACCAAACAGGGACCTTAACCCTTTGTTTATCCTGCAGTATCATTTTGGTTCTTTTTCTTATTTTCATATTGGAATACATAATGTCACCATAATGTTCATCTTTTAGATGTGTAGACACAATAAGCCGAAAAATCCAGATTTTGAAGTGGGCTACAGTGTGTAAATATCCATTAGATGCCATGTGGTCATTCTTTTATTACTATGACAATTTAAAACTTTGAAGAGCATAAGCGGAAATAATGCATTCAATCCTTTTAGCAGCAAGGCAATCGTGGTTCACTATGTTTTTAGAGTTCCATCTCTTAACAGGGATCTTCATCATATGTTCTTTGAAATGCCATGGAAGAACATACAGGAAAGTTTTGAAAACCCTTTTATTATTGCACAATACACCCTTTAAAACAGTAAATAGTGTAGTTTCATGATATTTTATTCTTTACATTGGTATTATGTTTTATTCACAGAGAACTTTGGAGGTTCCGCTTTTTTCCTTTCTCTTTTCTTTCTGTACATTTATCTGGATATGAACATTTTGTCCTACTATTGACACCAATAGTTAAAGGCTATGTATACCCTTGAAATCGTTGTTTTTTTTGTTTTTTGGTTTTTTTATAAAAAAAAATGTCTACCAATGTGTTTGGTGCAACATTCAAAATACTTTTTATTAAAAATTATTTTTACTTTTTGAGATACAGCTGCTTTGTATTCTGTATACAGAGTAGCTGCATCATGCGCTAAGACCTGAATCCATCAGTTCCGCGGGACTGTCGGGTTCAGTGTCAGCGGGTACTGTTTGTCTCTGACAAGCAGGAGCGAGCTATTACCGATCACATCTAAGTTATGAACTTAGATGTGATCGATAGCAGCTCAAATCTGCATGTCAGAGACACACAGTACCCGCTGACACTGAATCCGTCATTCCCACTGACATGACGGATACAGGATTCAGTGCAAGATACAGCTGCTCTGTATACAGAATACAAAGCAGCTCTCTCAAAAAGTAAAAATAATTATTTATTTAATTTTTATTAAAAAGTATTTTGAAAGTTGCACCAATCACACTAATACACATTTTTATAAAAAAAAAACAAAAAAAAAAAACAAAACCATTTCAAAGGTGTACATATTCTGTAATGGATCTTTTTGTGGAAACCATGAACTACATGATTTGGAGTCTAACCTTTGATACATTATAATCGTTTTTACAATGCCTGTTAGGCCTCAGTTTTTTTTCATTAGTTTTTTTGACCCGGAAACCGCGTCAGAAAACAAGCCAAAAAATTACAGAAAATGCATGCCATTGATTTCAATGGGAGACGGAGGTGTTTTTTTCCCAAGAGCAGAAAGAAACGCTCGCGGGAAAAAGAAGCGACATGCCGTATCTTCGGACATTTACGTCTCTGACCTCCCAATGACTTCAATGGGAGGCAGGACAAGCGTATTTTGCGGCGTTTTTGCCCGTGGTGCTCAATGGGTGCGACCGAAAAACGTAGCGAAATACATCGTGAAAAACTGCGTGCAGGCAGATCAAAATCTGCCTAAAAATTCCAAACAGAATTTTGAGGCAGAATTTTCTACCTGCAAAAAACTCTGTGTGAACATAGCTTTTGTTGTTTTTATGCTTAGAATAATGCTTGTTTTCTTCATTCTCTCAAAAAAAAAAAAAAAGAAAGTAAATTAAACAACACCTAGCATTTTTTTTCTAAATGGATGTTGGATTTTAATTTCTCTGAATTTATATTTATTACTTCTATAAACATTTTTTAAACACTTTTATTACTAACTTTTTCTATGGTGCCTCCTACCATCATCCCAATTGGCATATTGCCTCTGATGCACTCTTTCTAACTCAACTGCCTCTCCATTGCCACATCACATTTTTTTTAGCTTTTCCAATCTTTATTTCTTTTTTCTTTAGTTTTTCAACTGTTTTAGAAGATTTCAATACAACATATGAAGCTATACAGAATATGTAAATCAGTAAATAAGTAAGAAAACACTTAAAACAAACAACTTAACAGATATGATGAATATAACAATTAAATGTAGTTTATTTTTACCACAAAACCTTTCAATAGATCACCAAATGGTCAAAGAAGTATTTAAAATGTCACAATTTATTTCAATTATATTAACCCCTTAATACCAAATGTATGTTAAAGCTTAATGACCGAGCAATTTTTTAAGTTTTTGCATCGTCACATTCAAAGAGCTATAACTTTTTTACATTGGCATAGCTTTATGAGGACTTATTTTTTTGTGGGACAAGTTGTATTTTTTTATAGCACCATTTTGGGGTACATATGATTTATTGATTAACTTTTATTAACTTTTTTGGTCGGGTAATGGAAAAAAATTCCTGACATTTTGCCGTTCTTTTTTGCGTCTTAAATTTATGCAGTTTACTGTGTGGTATAAATAACATAATAACTTTATTCAGCTATAGCGATGATACCAAATTAATATAGTTTTTTTTTATGTTTTATACTTTTACACAGAAAAAAAACACTTTTTTTAAAATTATTTGTTTTTGTGTCGCCATAATTTTTTTATTATTCTGATTACATAGCTGTATAAGGGCTTTTGTATGGCAGGACGACTTGTAGTTTTTATTTGTACGATTTTTGAGTACATGCGACTTTTTGATCACTTTTTATCACATTTTTTTTAAGGCAGGATGAGCAGAATACAACAATTCTGGCATTGTTTATTATTTTATTTTTTACGGCGTTCACCGTGCGGGTTAAATAATGTAATCGTTTTATAGTTAGGGTTGTTATGGACGTGGCTATACCAAAAATGCGTGTCTTTTTTAAAAAAAAAATCATAATAAAGCATTTTGTAAGGAATAAAGTGGGTTTTTCATTTTTTTTTTACTTGGGATTTTTATGTATTTATTATAAACTTTTTAAAACATTTTTAGAACTTTTTGTAGTCCTGCTAGGGGACTGGGGACTTTACTATTATAATAAACTGCAATACTTCTGTATTCAACCTATACACAACTCTTAAAGGAGTATGATGACCACGACACGTTGAATACATATAAAATATGCATTTTATTTTATCCATTAAAAATACCAAATAAGGAGAAATGGAACAAAAAACACGGCGCCACATAGTGCAGGTTACCCAGGTAAAATGTAGTAAAGTGGATGAAATACTACTAACCTGGTGGAAGATGATAAAAGGCTCTAAATCGTATGTGTGCTGCTGCCAAGACTCGATGCCGGTAATCCTTCAGGAGACGCAAATATTATGCTATAAGTGCAGGAAAAAAAAGAGAGTCTCCGAGGGGCGCTGCTACACTCTGGATGACATACAGACCAATGAGCTATAATAAGTCACATATGAGATGCAAATAAATGAAAAAGGTTTATTGTGGATGATAAAAGGCTACGCGTTTCAATGCCGCACCGGCATCTTCATCAGGCCTTAAGGCTTATTACACTTATTATCACTTATTACAGCTCATTGGTCTGTATGTCATCCAGAGTGTAGCAGCGCCCCTCGGAGACTCTCTCTTTTTTCCTGCACCTATAGCAAAATACCAAATAACAAACAGACAGATACATACAAAAAAGAGCTGGATCACACTGGGTGTGATACAGTTATTACAAATCAACTGTGGGATGCAGATGCAAGTTATAGTAAGGGACTACCCTAAAACTCTCCTCATCATAGTTATATGACATACCTAACATTTCTTATACCACTTAACATCACAGTATACATTTTATAAAAAGTGGAATCAGAAAAATGTATAAAGAAGAAAGTATGAAACAAAGGCTTAGCTTCGTATATAGGAGCAAAGAGGAACAAGAAGCAACTGCTTTACCACAGATGCTCGGTGTGTAA
Organism: Rhinoderma darwinii; assembly: GCF_050947455.1. Taxonomy (NCBI): domain Eukaryota; kingdom Metazoa; phylum Chordata; class Amphibia; order Anura; family Rhinodermatidae; genus Rhinoderma; species Rhinoderma darwinii. The sequence goes on from NC_134694.1 coordinate 78,882,988, forward strand.
GATGGTGGTAAGTGACAGTTAAGCAGGGATACTTGTTACTGGACGGACACATCACAACACCAAGTAAACCCAGTATGAACCCAGCCGCCTCGACACGCGTTTCAAAATTATCTTCCTAAGGAGGCGTGGCTCTTGTATTGCAGTGTTATGTATTATTGCCTGTCAGTGTAAAACTGACAGGCATCTGGCATGGCCTAACAGGCATTCACTCAAGGCAGACCTGTTGGCCTTTGTTAGGCCCCCAGCTGCCATAAAAACCATTGGCACTCTGCGATCACATTGCGGGGTGCAGATGGGGTATGAGAGGGAGCCCTCTCCCTCTAAAACCACTCAGATGCAGCAGTTGCTATTGACCGCCACATCTGAGTGGTTAAACGGGCTCACATGAGCAGAGGCCACTGCTATTGGTCTCTGATTGTTGCCCTGGAGTCCGAGGCGTGAAAAGATGGTGCTTCAGAAGAACTACCCTGAGCGGCTGCTGTAAAAACACTATCTGGCGGTAGTTAAAGGGTTAATAAAGACAATGTTTGAACAGCACTTTTATTTTTTAATTAATAGTTTATTTTTATTACTGGACCAAAAACAGGGCCATGCATATGGGACCACCCTTAGTTTAATTTGAATTGCATTAAGTTATACAATTTGATATGATATCAATTCATTACAATCTTGCGTCATCCAGTAATAATAAGTATTAACGTGTATGTTTTTTTAACATGGGGGTCTATGGGGGATAGACCTCGCAAGGTAACTGCCCTGATTTGGGCCTACTTCACCTTAACTAGAAGAACCACTGCCACATCTAAATTTCAGTAAGTATGGGCACGCCGGTATAAACAGTTTAGATAAATCCCTTAAATATGGCCTATAGCTTGTACAAAATACCATTCACTCCTAAACTGAAGTATTTTTTATAGGAAGAATGGCTATGTTTTTATTACGACTATTAAATGACCAATATAGTTAAAAATAAACTTAGGTTAATTAAATAGAAAAAGAACAGAACATTGCAGAATGATTTAGTCCAGTAAATCTGGATCTCTATAAAAGTAGCCTTTCATTTTGATTACTTAATAAATGTCATAATGACCAGCGGTTTCATGCGGTTTGAATTTTTTCAGAGAGCAATATTGTATTATGTATTGGTTTTGTATATTCGTCACACAATTTGTAACACTGCCTTGAGGAATAATTAAACTTTTCCCTTTCTGTGTTCAGTTTTAGATTGCTAGCTGTTATAATGGATAAAAATTACGCTTGTAACATTGTTACTTGTACATTCATTTTATTTTTACGTTCTCTTTATTATGGTTGATGCCTCTAAGTGATACATGCTTCAGAAATTTATACAATATACCAGTAAAAATGATTACTATTTCTAAATACTATATAACGTAATTGTTAAAGTCCATCGATACTAATATGCCTTTCTTTCTTAAGAGCTTTGGTTATACAGGATAGGATTGTCAAGCAGCAAACGAACCAGTTTTACAAGAAGCACATAGTAAAACAGATCAGAGAACAGTGTAAGGTTTTTACAACAGACATGTTTTATAGGACAATATTGTCAAGTTTGTGATGTATAGTATTGAGAAACATTTAAGGGCAGTAACTATAAAAATTAGATAGTAAACTTCCTACATTAATTTTCAGCAAATGTTAAATAAAGTTTTACAAAATGGCATACACATACATTTTTAGCATGACAATGTTTAATAATCCCAAAAGAAAAGGAGTGGTGAGGCGATGGAGTACCTATAGACAGGGGCACCTATCAGAAAAAGCAGTCCTTTATACAGCGCTGTTTCCCTTTTGGCAGAGTCTTTGGTTAAATTATGGAGTTTGCATAGCCAAAACGAACGCTAGATGATTCAAATTGTAAAGTCCTTTATTGATAATGATGTACAAATGCAGGCAACGCGTTTCAGAGCTGAACTGGCTGCTTCCTCAGACAGTATCACAATTTGAATCATGTAGCGTTCATTTTGGCTATGCAAACTCCATAATTTAACCAAAGACACTGCCAAAAGGGGAACAGCGCTGGAAAAAGGACTGCTTTTTCTGATAGGTGCACCTGTATATAGGTACTTCATCACCACACCACTGCCGAACTATACCAGACAAGCGTTTCTATCCGGAGACACCTGCTGCTGCAGTTCCCTGAATCTTCTCAACTGCTTCGTCTTCAGGGATGTCGTGATCCCAGAACAACATCACCAGGTGAGCAATACCTCAACTAACGTGGGATAATGCCCTATGTATTGCACCATTTTGTACCTCTTTTTCTTCTCTAGCAAAATAAATGAAAGGTCAACAGCCTAAATGGTTCAATACCATTTTATACATTTGATAATTTCAAAGGGGTTGTGTGCTTTGTACAACCATTTTTGCTAAAATGGTCCCGATCTCAGGGCGTTTATTATTGGGTATATTAACACATGACAATATCAGTATATGCTATTACATTACTCATCAATTCAACACACCAACCCCTCTGTTTTCCCTTAAAGGAAAAAATGAAACAGAAGAACATAGAAAAGAGAAGAAAAAAAAAGGGGGGAGGCAGAAAGAGGAATGTATTTTCCTCCCATTATGGTCTATCCTAATCATGTAAATTAGCCCTATCAATCATGCTTTAATTTGTAGTTACTGTGCATGGACATCACAAGATTTATAATAAACTGTGTATACTTTCTTTACTAAAATGATAAGCCTGTCCTCATTTATTAGTGAATGTGAAACTAAATAGAATTGATATTTTATACAATATATATATTTTAATATTAGTTTTTACAAGCTACAAAAGTAAGCATACATCATTACCATACAAGGTAAAAGTCTCCGAACAATGTACAGCATAAATAATAGAGTATGAGAATCTCTGAAAAAGTGAATCAGATAGATAGCCCTGGAGAAATTCTGGCTGGTCATTGAGACGTGGATTGCTGGTACCACTTCTATAAATTCTGCATAGGTACACATAAAGCTCTATAAAGCCCAGTGGAAGTAAATTAGATACAAAATAAACTGAAAACAACGAGTTATACACACCCAGAAAACAACACAGAAAGGAAAAAACATCCTAATTTCAGGATATCGAATAGGAATGAGAAATACTGTAATAAGGTTGGTCGTTTCTTCACAGCTATGAATGGTTTCCAGCATTTCTAAGAATTTTTGAATGAAAGAATTTCTCCTTCTTTAAAAGCTATTATTCTTTTATAGGTCTGAGTATTGGTAATCATGTGAATTTTATCCTTGGTGGTAAGAATATGAGCATATTTCCATTGTCTCGCTGTTGAAATTTTAGTAGCAAAGAGTAAATTAGCTACTGCTATTCTAAAATCATGAGGGAGTTGTCCTATGTCTATAAATAATAATGCTAACTTTGGGAATAGAGCAATAGGGGTCAGGGTAAATTTACTTATTATACAGAAAATTATTAGCCAAATGTTAAGCAGTTTTGGTCTTTGCCAGAAAATATGGAGGGTTGTGCCTTTCTGGTCACATTGTCACCAACTTCTATCCGAAGTACAGCACCTGGGTACATGCATTTGATTCTTTCTGGAGTATAATACCATCTCAGAAAAATTTTCATGAGTGGAACAGTGGAAGGTATTTGTGATATATTTGAAGGCGTATTTCCATTGTTAGTTAGAAATAACACAATTGAATTCATATAATGAATATATATTTACACTTTATGGAACATTTTTAATTAACTAAAAGGTCAAAAATAAAATTAAAATAGTAGAAAGCAAAAAACAAACACAAATAAAATAAAATTATAGTGCATTTATAACAATATTCTGGTAAAAGCAGAAAACAAGTGGCATCACAGACAGACAAATAATACATAAATTTCAGGTAGCAATGCAAGAACAGCAAAATAGCATTATACAAGTGCCATATGATGTGAAATGAGGTAAAGGGACCTCATACCAATATAACAATAATAAAGAAATAGTGCAGGAACCCTATTGACAACAGTTCGAAGTGAAATGTATTCACATTTATGAGAAGTTCCTAAAAACTTTTCATGGATGCCTAGTCTTAAGAAATGCACTCCTAGAACGTGTTTCCCAGTGGGACAGCTCTTTGAAGTGATACATTTCATCCACTTTAGCTATCCAGTGGTCCATCAAGAGGACCAAATCAGAGAACCAATTTGTCAGGATAAGTAAGCGGGCAGCAACCAATAATGACCAAAATAATGCAATGGGAGCTGCAGTTGGGGTAGAGGGGAGAATGGAAAGCAGAGATAATTTCAAGGAAGTAGGAATAGTGCTATGACAGATAGCATTGCACTGCTTAAAAATGTCTTCCCACCACTATACTATCTTACTGCAAGACTACCAAATGTGATAAAAAGTGCTACTTTCCTGTCACATCACCAACACGTATCCGAGTGAGAAGATAATAACATGCTTGTCTTATCAGGGGTTTTATACCACCTTGGTAAAATGTTATCGCTAATTTCCTGTATCTGTATGCACCGATAAATCATAAGGGGGCAATGAGTATCTGGGTTTATTGGACTCGCAGATTGTAATAATAACCCCCAAACCAGGTAACGGATCTATGAAAGGAAGTGGACTTGCAAAGCTATAGCACAGAACTTCTTGTATGAGAGATCATGGAAAAGTGACTAGTGGGGAAGTCCACTTTAGAAGCTAGAGATACATTTTATACCCCGCAACCATAACAACTGTATCAGAGGAAGATGTGATATATTTAAATGCTGCAGGGACCAGTCCCAATATGCCCCTGACTTAAAGCAAGGGAGCTGGCAATGGTTGCATATCAAACATGGAAGTAAATTTAAGTCAAATAGAGAGTAACAAGAAGATTCGCTCTCAAATGAGACATCCTGTTTAGTTATAAAGAAAGTTCTGAGAGGAACCTTGTACATATCATTGACATTTACTCAGTAAATAACCTGAGCCCGGTGGATAGTGTGAAGGATGGTTTATTTGCTTATATTCTCTGTATGAAATTACATTATGAATTATCAAGCAGGATGCCGAATTACTAAGATATGTATTATGTAAAAGTGATTATAATAATGTTTAAATGATTTAGTTTCGTGCAGCAGCCATCTTGTTTGGAGTTCCCATCTTGGTTCCTTTGTAGTGAATAAGAAAGACATTGTTCCTTTAACGCCAGTAATGTTGATTTCGTATGTTTTATCTTTGACCTTGGCTCCCATACGAAGCTTGCAGAGAAGGCAAAGGGAGTGAGATTGGAGGGTGGCAAATATGCAAGTGGGAGTGCCTCCCACATCTTACAGGAACATTCTTGCCAAGAGAGATAAGGCCATCTGCAAACCTGATGTGTGAAGAATAATAATGATGTATCTGGAATGTATCGTATATCTGTAATTGGCTGAATAAGAATTATTGTCACATTGCCTCTAATTGGTTAACCTCAAGTCTACACCCCATTTGAATGATATTATTATAGTGGAGTTTGGTAATAAACCTCCAGAGAAGTATTTTTAGCATATCAGCAGCGTCTGTGTGCTTTTTTTCTCCTCTCTCGATATATATCGGTATGAAATATCCTGATTAGGATGCTAGATAAAGTTCCTGGCGTGAGTGTCTATTGGAACACTCATCTAAATTTCAGTCTAATATATTTTGTGCCATTGACTTCCACGATAACAGCATGGTAATACAGTTCAGGGTTGGGCATGTCATACCTTCAAATACCATCTGACAAGCAGAAATGTTGTGGGAAACACAAACCCTCTTATCGTGCCAAATTTGGAAAATAACCTATGTATGGTTGTAAAGAAGGATCTAGAGATAGTAATAGGCAAGGACTAAGACGTACATGAGTTTTGGCAATGCAAACGGAATTACCAGGTTTTTCCTACCAAACCATGATAAATATGGCAGATTAAGCCGTCGGAGCAGATCAAGTAGGGAGAATAAAAAAGGAGAAAAATAGAGGGCAAATACGTTTCTGAAGTCACAGCTTAATTTGATCCTCAGGTATGTGATAAGTGGAGAAGGGTAATAAAATGCGGAGCTATTAGCCCGTGAATATATATAAGTTGAGAGGGAAGGGCAAAGCCCAAAGCTTGAGATTTTCTGGCATCTAAATTAAAATTTGAAATATATCAATATTTGTGGGATTCTAGAGAGGGCAGTCTCTGAATTTATGATTATTATCTGTAGATCATCTGCATAAGTAGCCAATTTATGATCACTATCCCTTAATTGCATACCCACAATCTCTGGATCCTGAAGCAAAGTTTGCATAAGGGTTTCTATGAACGTTAGGGATAATAAGGTTGACAAGAGATAACCCTGTTGCGTGCCGCTGCATATGCCAAAGGGGTTAGAAAATACTCCATTAACCGCCACAGCAGCTGAAGTTGAAGCATACATGTATAAAACTGCATTAATGAATGGAGTGGGGAAATTAAGGTAATAGAAATTAAAGGTGTGCATAGTTTACTTCATATAAATCAAATTAACTCTATTACAGGTATTCTCAGAATCTGTACTGTGAAGGACCAATTGTGTCTTATTCTTCTGGGAGTGATATAAGTTGTGAAGAATCCTAGTGGTATTATCTTTACCTTCTCTTTGTTTAACTGAACCTACTTGGTCGGGAGAGATAATGTCAGGGAGGACATGTTTTAGTCGGTCAGTCAGCATTTTAGATAATAATGTTAAATCTATAAAGATATAGGTCTGAGTTTGGAAAATGAGTTAACATCATTACCTTCTTTAGGGATAATAGAAATGTGGGCATGAGACATATCTAATGAATGAGCATGACCTAGGAGGGATACGTTTGCGATAGCTAAAAGATGAGGAACGTGGGAGATATTAAGGTCTTTATCTAAGGTATATAAATTGTGAAAAAAAAGTCACAAAACTGCCTTGCAATAACATCAGTAGAGAAAGCAAAATTACTGATTGAATTTGCTTAATCCTTTTAGACAGAAATCTGGACGCCTTATTTCAATGTGCATATAACTTAGTGTAAAAAGTATTTAGCTGAAGTCTCACAATTTAATTCATTTTACCATGATAGGAAAGGGCTGGTTTTAGAGAAATCTCTCTTCCTTCCTGGAATATCATAGAATTCTTTTAGTCCTTTGGACAAAGACAGGGCTCTCGAGGATTGTCACATTAGCTTCAATAGAGAGTAGTGGGGAAAATTGAAGGGGTGTCTTACTTGAAGATTTTTACAATTCTTTGAGTGATATCTTGAAAATACAAAGAAGAAAGTCAAATTGACTCAATTAAGCATTCTCAAACAGTTGTTAAAGGGAATGTGTCGCTAGAATTTTTTTTTAATTAAACAGTTAGTATATACATGATTACATATTGTTCTCAGTGCTCGAACCCCCACCAATCAAAACTTCTGGCTTGTCACTATGTCACGATGACATGTCAGAAGTTTGTTGAACGTTTAGTTACCCTTTAATAAAAATTTACCTTGGGGGGCGGAGCTAGTGGCCGGACTGCATGGACGTGTGCTGCTGAGCTCTATAGATCCACTGACAGAAGTTTTTGATAGCCTGGCACTCATAGCAATGGTGAAGTACGGAGGGGGAAAGCCCAGACATCATACTGGACCTCAAAGACCAGCTGGATCGCAAGGCGACCTGGACAAGTTTGTTAAAAAACAGCCGGCGGTGGCAGCGGTGAGCGGATCCAAGATTGTGCCTGCCTCACCTGCACGTGGAGCAGAGCAGCATGCTGAAACATCGGAGGAGAGAGGAGCAGAGGAGACTATGCAAAAGCGGCCATATTGGAATATAATGTTGCATCTTCCCAGAGTTTCTCCATGTGCCAAGATCACTTCAACACCCTGTATATTGCCTTGGAAGATCAGCAAAATAGGGGTAGGAGGAATAACATCTGCGTTTGCGGCATTCCGGAATCGGTTCCTTTTAATGCATTATTGGATACGGTGCAGCAGATTTGTCGTGCAGCAGTTGGCTCAGGCTCCTCTCCTATCTTTATTATAGAAAGGGCACACAGGGTGCTCCATCCGAAGACGAAACCCTCTGATCCCCCTCGTGATGTAATTTGTCGCTTTCTCAACTTTAGAGACAAGGACTTAGTTCTGTCAGGAGCCAAAGAGCATGCTCCTTTTGAGTTTGATTGTGCACCTATTGCTTTGTTCCAAGATTTGGCCTCTATAACTTTGCAGAAAAGGAGACTGATGAAGCCACTTACGGATTGGCTTAGGAATAAGAAAATAGCCTATCGCTGGACATTTCCATTTGGGATCTCTTTCATTTACAATGGCTGTAGGCTTTCGTTTTCTAAATTTTTAGGACTTGCAGGAAGTGTTTCACCATTTGTATATCGTGCCACTTCCTATTGAAAATTGGGATGTTGTCCGGGATTTAAGTGCTCTACCTGTGGTGGCTCCTATTGCTCCTTGGGAATCAATGGTCTCCCCGAAACAACAGCGGTCAAAGAAACAAGCCGGCCGCATGGCTCCAAAACGACTGATCCGTGAGGAGACTCGAAGAGATGCATGCTCGGAGGAATTTCTTTGTCTACCCTGTTAAGGCCTTATTTGGTGTTCACAGATACATAACTATTGCACTTGTTCCTGTGTATGTGTATAAGCTAGTTGAGATATATATAAGGCTTTCTGATTTGTATTGACCATTGCTACCTAACTCCTCATGTATTCACCTTGATATATAGTACTGTTATGCATATGGTGGGTGTCATTGCGAAGTGAAGATAGTGGTTAGTCTATATACACCGCGTTCCAAATTATTATGCAAATGTTATTTTTCGCTGATTTTCCTAAATAGTCGATGCAAATGACAGTTAGTATAATCTTCAAGCCATCAACCGTTGGAGTATAATGCAAATTTTATTGAACAAATCTCCTAATGATAACAGATTTTTTTTTAGAAGTAAAAAAACTCAAAATGCACTGTTTCAAATTATTATGCACAACAGAGATCAAAACATTTTAAAGGTTGTAAAGATAACTAAAATGGTAATTTTTTGAATTTGCAGCATCAGGAGGTCATATTTACAGAAATCAAAAGCTCTTTCAATCAAAAAAAAACTTAGTAAGCCATGTTACATGATAACATAGGACCCCTTCTTTGATATCACCTTCACAATTCTTGCATCCATTGAATTTGTGAGTATTTGGACAGCTTCTGCTTGAATATCTTTACAGGATGTCAGAATAACCTCCCAGAGCTTCTGTTTTGATGTGAACTGCCTCCCACCCTCATAGATATTTTGCTTGAGGATGCTCCAAAGGTTCTCAATAGGGTTGAAGTCAGGGGAACATGGGGGCCACATCATGAGTTTCTCTCCTTTTATGCCCATAGCAGCCAATGACACAGAGGTATTCTTTGCAGCATGAGATGGTGAATTTTCATGCATGAAGATAATTTTGCTACGGAAGGCACGGTTCTTCTTTTTGTACCACGGAAGAAAGTGGGCAGTCATAAACTCTACGTACTTTGCAGAGGTCATTTTCACACCATCATGGATCCTAAAGGGGCCTACCAGATCTCTCCCCATGATTCCAGCCCAAAACATGACTCCGCCAACTCCTTGCTGACGTCGCAGCCTTGTTGGGACATGGTGGCCATTCACCAACCATCCACTACTCCATCCTTCTGGACCATCCAAGGTTGCACGGCACTCATCAGTAAACAACACGGTTTGAAAATTAGTCTTCATGTATTTCTGAGCCCACTGCAACCGTTTCTGCTTGTGAGCATTGTTTAGGGGTGGCCGTATAATAGCTTTATGCACACTTGCAAACCTCTGGAGGATCCTACACCTTGAGGTTCGCGGGACTCCAGAGGCACCAGCGGCTTCAAATACCTGTTTGCTGCTTTGCAATGGCATTTTAGCAGCTGCTCTCCTAATCCTATTAATTTGTCTGGCATAAACCTTCCTCATTGTAATGTTGGGGTAGGGAGATGGACAGGTGAGCCCTAATCTACCCGCCACTCAGTCCCTGCCTACTTGCACAGTCCATCCTAGGCGACAGCATACAACTGGGCGACGGTCCCTACGCTCACTAAGTGAACGACAAACAAAACAGACAAGGGAACACAGAAGCAAGGGAAGAGGGGCAGTTGCCCACGGAAATACTGTGAGCAACAGAGTAGTGAACGAGCCGAGTCAAACCTGGAGAGTGCGCGGTAACAAAAGCAGAACAGGAGAATAGTCAGTCAAGCAGGGTCAATAAGAAGCAGAGGTCAATGGTATTAGCAGGAACAGCAGAGCCAGGAAACACAAGATCACAGGCAAAGGACAGACAACAAATGAAGGTATAAATAGACCAAGGGCGGGAGCTAGAACCGTCTGGCCAGGCTGTGACAGGTTCTCCCACTCCTCAGCCTACCAGCCTGAGTGGTAGCAGATCGAGTCACTCTATCAGACCTGGAGACAGATGCAGACTGATTAACCACGGGCGTCGACACAGAAGCTGTGTCTGGCAGATCCTTTTACACTCATTATGCCTTTATCCGAAAGAAACCGTCTGTGCTCTGAATCAGCCACAAATCTTTTCACAGTACGATGATCACGCCTAAGTTTTCTTGAAATATCCAATGTTTTCATACCTTGTCCAAGGTATTGCACTATTTCACGCTTTTCGGCAGCAGAGAGATCCTTTTTCTTTCCCATATTGCTTGAAACTCGTGGCATGCTTAATAATGTGGAACGTCCTTCTTAAGTAGTTTTCCTTTGGAAAAAAGGAGAGATGATCCAGCGCTGAATGAAGTTTAAAAAGAAAAGATTGTTCCCACTTTTATTGGCAAAGTAATTAAAAATGAAACAGAGACGCAGTCTCAAGGCAAGGAGTAGTGCGGGTGAATACCCGAGCCTATGTGTTTCGAACACGTGCAGTGTTCTTAATCATGGCAAAATCAGTTTCATTTTTAATTATTTTGCCAATAAAAGTGGGAACAATCTTTCCTTTTTAAACTTCATTCAGCGCTGGATCATCTCTCCTTTTTTCATGTACTACACACCGCGGGCCGTCACGGGGATCCGAGCGAGATATTTGGAGACGCAGAACCGGTGAGCTGGAGGTTTCCTCCCTTCTCTTTACTGTCTAGTTTTCCTTTGATTGGGCACACCTGGCAAACTAATTATCACAGGTGTCTGAGATTGATTACAATGATCCAAAGAGCCCTAAGACACAATATCATCCATGAGTTTAATTGAAAAACTAATAATTAAATGTCTATGACACTTAAATCCAATGTGCATAATAATTTGGAACACGGTGTACTATTCTATCTTTACTGAGTGAGCTTTTAGAGGTACAGTGGAAAAACTGTTTCGGTACAAACCCCCCTGTTTGTTACCTGGGAAGCTACATCCATGAACTGTGTGTAGGTCTGACATTCAGACTACTGGAGGAGGAGCTTGTGCTGTTATTACACTAATTACATTGCTGATTTAACGGTTGCTTCTTACAATGTTAAAGGGTTTAATTCTCCGTCTATACGACAACAGATTATCTCACTGCTTAAAAAACTACATTGCTCAATTTTATTTTTACAGGAAACACACTTTAAATTTAATCACTACCCTAACATGTCTCATTCATGTTACCCCACGTGGTTCCATAATGGCTCAGATAGCGCGGCAGCGAAAGGTGTTAGTATTGGGTTTCAGAGAGGGGGAAAATTGGTACACAACTCTTTACATTTGCAAATATTTATGCTCCTAATTCTGACCAAATTTCTTGGTTACTAGACATGCTTACTGAATTAGAATCCTTTAAGGAGGGGGTTGTGGTTATGGGAGGTGATCTGAATGTGACATTAAACCCCTTGGTAGATTCCTCTTCTAAGCGATCCTCTATCTCTTACAGAGCCTTGGGTAAATTGAAACGAGCTTTGCATAACTCACACTTAGTAGATGCATGGCGAAGTTTATTACCCTTAGCTGTTTATTATACCTTCTACTCAGCTGCTCATAAGTCATATCATCGTCTTGACTATATATTTATCTCTCATGAACAGTTACAATATTGTTCTGCAGCTACTATAGGGGTTCAGCAGCATTCTGATCACTCCCCTGTGTTTCTGTCCTTTCACATACCTAATGGTTTGCAGAGGTCTCCGAAATGGCGCATGAATGAGATGCTTTTAGGGTCGGACGAGAATAAAAAACATCTTTCTTCTTTTTTTGGAGGAATATTTTTAATTGAATGATACCCCTGAGGTGTCGCCGCAGGTCCTCTGGGATGCTCATAAGGCATACATTAGAGGACATCTTATTTGCTTGGGAGTGAAGGTTAAAAAAGATAGAGACAAACAGATAGCAATGCTGACGGCTCAGATAGTGAAGTTAGAGGGTCTGTATAAAAAATCATTAGCATCACAGCAACAGACACAGTTACAGGCTCTTAGGATTGAATTGAAGGATATTTTGAACTCTATTTCTGCAAAATACTATTTACACTCCCAACAGAAGTTCTTTGCTCACTGTGACAAATCCTCTAAATTCATGATGCAGAGACTCAGGAAAAGGTCTGCTCAGGGTTTTATTCCCCTGATTGTCATCGAATGGGCGTATGGTCTCCTCTTCGAAAGATATTGCAGAACAGTTTAGACTTTTCTACACTGAATTGTATAATTTGGAATCAAACTCTGACGCTAATACCCTTCTAGATAGACAACGGAAGACTGATGCGTTTCTTGCGTCTTTAGATTTACCATCTCTCACTGTAGAGCAGTCTGACTTTTTAGCTAGTCCATTTACAATATCGGAGCGAAGAGCAGCCATAAAAAGCACACCTAAACGGAAGAGTCTGGGGCCTGATGGATTCCCTATTACATATTACTCTACCTTTGAATCTATATTACTCCCTCACCTTTTATCTATTTGTAATTCAGCATTGTTGGGGTGCCCCTTTACTACGACTTATATCTCATTGATCTGAAAGGAAGGGAAAGATTTATCGGTTTGTTCTAATTATAGGCCCATTTCACTAGCTAATATAGATTTGAAATTGAAGGCTAAAATGATAGCGAATAGATTGTCCAATATCCTTCCTAAATTGATCCACTCTGATCAAGTCGGCTTTACAAAAAATAGAGAGGGGAAGGATAACACAGCCAGGGTCCTCATCTACTGTATCTTGCAAGACAATGCAAAACATCACTGGTACTTTTGGGAACAGACGCCGAAAAGGCCTTTGACCGGTTTAGTTGGGGCTACATGAAGAAGGTTCTCCACAAGTTCAATCCATCCGCCTTAATAGCTGCTATTTTTGCAATGTATGATACCCCTTCGGCTTCTCTATCCGTTAATGGTTTATTGTCGTCACATTTTCAGATTTCTAACGGCACGAGGCAAGGCTGCCCACTTTCACCGAAGTTATTTGTACTGGTGTTGGAGACTTTACTGCAGGCCATTCATTGCCATCCTCTTATTAAGGGGCTTAGTGTGGAGGGTAGGGAACACAAAGTGGCAGCATATGCTGATGATTTGTTGGTGTTAACAACTAATCCAGGGGTGGCTCTCCCCCAGATCCAAAATTTGTTTCTTGATTGTGGTGGCTTATCTAACTTTAAAGTAAATCCTAGTAAGTCGCAGGCTGTTGCCTTTAATCTTCCGACTAATATTGTCACAAAAATAGCTCCTTTTGATTGGAGCTCGCAACAACTAAAATTTTTGGGGGTTAAGATAGATAGGGATTTATCACATTTGTATCGACTGAACTATATCCCAATGTTGAAAACCTTACAATCTGCTTTTCAGGAATTAGATGTTCCACTCCTTTCATGGTTCGGGAGGAAAAATATTGTCATGTCCCTGATAATGCCTAAATTGACTTACCTGCTTCAAGTTTTGCCTATTGTAGTCCCGAAGTCATTTTTTCATTCCATAAGACGGTTGATGTCTTGCTTTATATGGCAAGGCAAAAGAGCGAGAATAGCGAAATCATTACTTTCTGCTCCTAAAGATAGGGGGGCATAGGGCTTCCTGACCCGGAAAGATACTTCAGGGCGGTCCATCTTGCTCGTATTGTGGATTGGGTCAGGGCTCCTCTACATAAGACATGGTCAGCGATAGAGGAGCAGATGGTACCCATGAGCCATGACATTTAGAGCATTACTATTTGTGCCTCCGCAACAACTTGAAGACAGGCCCATTACCAATCCAATCACCAAGGCTACTTGGTTGGCTTAGCGCTGGATTATCCGCTCAGATAGTTCTCACTTTTATCCATCCCCCTACTGCAGATACGGGATCTGGTGGAGAGCTGGTACCCTGAGACAGACTAGGTCGTCGATGAGGCCTGTCAGGGATTTGCTAGATCCTTAGGACCAGCCTTTGTCCTTAGATGACTTAGCTTGGAAGTTAGGTATATCACCATTGCATCTTCCTGTTCTGGTTTATTTAAAGAACAACATGGTTAAGATAATTGAATTAGCACTTTTTAGGCGAGCTTCCTCGTGGTTTGAAACCATCCTTACAAATCCATTATACCCAAGTAAAGTCATCTCTGTGTTATATAAGAGGTTTTCATATTCTTCTGTAGTCTCCACCCCAAGATTCGTGCAGCAGGGGGAGTCAGATATTGGAGAAACATTTACTGAACAAGCAGTTTCCCTGCTTTTACGCACTCCCCATAAAGCGTCGAGATGTGTAAGAATTCAGGAGAATGGCTACAAAATTCTATCAAGGTGGTATAAGACACCGGATAAAATTGTTCGCTTTGCTCCAGACACATCCATTGTATGTTGGAGATGTTTGGAGGAAATGGGTTCTTACTACCATATTTGGTGGTCGTGCAAGAAGATACAGTCTTGGTGGGAGAAGATTTTCGAGAAATGTAATTTTGTTTGTGGTACTGATTTTGTGCCCCATCCAAAAATGCCTTTGCTTGCCATTTTCCCGGGGAACTTAGGGATGAAGTCGACACTTCTATTTAGACAAATGCTGATTGCGGCAATATTTCTTGTACCCAAATACTAGCTTTCAGTCGATTTACCACCTTTGGAACAATGACTTAATAAGATAGATCAGCGCTATACAGATTTGAGGAAATTTCACACTGGGAGCTTCGCACAAGACACACTTTTGTTTCTATATGGGGTCAGTGGAAAGTATTTCGTAACTTGCCTTAGATATAGACTGGGATGTCACAGGATATAACAATTGCTTTTTTCCGTATTTTTCAGTGGTGGAGTTGCGGTCGCATAGCGGCTTTGTCTCTATGTAAGATGTGATTGCAGACAATGTATACAGTTTTATGTAAATAACACTCGGATGATGTATTTATGGCTTCTCAGAGTTTTATATTTTGTATTGTGTACTTTGTACCTTGTATTTTCTTTTCTTTTGTCTGTATCTTTCCTTTTCATTTTTGTTATGTTTTTATATGAATATGAATAAAATATTTAAATATACAATAAAATGTACCTTTAAAAAAGAAAATGAAAGCACAATATAGGGAAGTTCATTGTAACAATACCTTTGTAATCAATTTTTAGCTTTTGAAATCAAAGTTTAATTCCCTACTCAAAGAATGCTGCCAGCCCCTTCCCTCTGCTCTGAGTGACAGCTCTAGCAGGCTCCTGATTAGACGGTAGAGCTGAAACTCAGAGCAGAGAATGGCACTTGCGACTGCAGCGCCAGGGGAATTACACGTCGGTTTTTCGGTCATGCAACGTCCATGACCCAGACAAAACATATCGTCGCAATGCCTTCCCCCTCCACGCTGTCAGCAGTTTTAAGGCCTCAGAGTTCTGTTGGATTCTCCAAATGTCATAGAGGTCCTCTTGTAGCAGTGGGGTAAATAATTTTGTTGTATTATTTCTGTGAGTTGCGGAAAAATCTAAAGATGGGTCTGCAATCATATTAAAGTGTGGCAATTCAGTTAAACATTCTGGACAGCGAGCCACACAAGCTTGGAAAGTTTCTAGTATATTACTGATACATAGAAAAAATATTTATTTAGAGTCCATATCGTGTATTTGGAATATTGTGGATGTTTTATTTAATTATTATAATAATATTCCATGGCATGACACACCGCAATCCACCCCCTTCCTCCCCTGGCATGTATGTCTTTGTCGGCAAAACAGGGAACCTGTTAAAAATTTGAATCCCACCACTGTTGATGGGTAGCAAAAATAAAAATTGTTAGTAAAATCTTTATGAAGTAATTGACACAGGTCAGTTAAAATTTGCTTCAGCATATTTGCAGAAGCAGGTTTGTCATTTGTTTGAATATTGAAAAATTAATCTGATAGATAAGCAGCAGTGGGGAGATACATTTCTCTCATCGCCCCAGCTGTTTAGGATGCTGGTTTAGTAGGCAAGTTTTCTGCTTTTCTGGTGAAGGAAGAAGATGAGTGGTCAGCCCCTCATAATGAGTGCCGACGTATACCGCAGACAGAAGGTAGCGATATATCCAAACGAACAGGTATACAGTGGGATATGCCACCCAAACTCTCCAGGCAGAGTGCTATCTAAAGCGTTGTGTACGGGAAAGCTCCTGACGTCACTGTACATATATGGATAGTGATGTCAGGATCTACAATGCCAGAGTCCCTGACCAGAGCATGGCAAGTGCTCTGGCCAGAGATTCAGGTCCTAGGGAAGCCTTTGATGTCCCTGTCCATAAATGGACAGTGATTTTAGGAGTTTTAAGATCCCGGAATCCACGGCCAGAGCATCGACAACACTCTGGCCGGCGATTCCTCTCCTGGAGGAGCCCCTGACATCACTTTCCATATATATGGACAGTGATATTAGGTGCCTAATGGAAGACAAAGAGACACTCTTTTCGCCGCCGTCAGGCTTAAGGAGCCCTGTAGACATGTTTAGCTCGCACTACAGGAGTTTTCCTGACATACACACTAAATGAAAGGGATAAAATGCCATGTAAACCAGGTGATCCAGTGTGAAACACATGTAGACAGAATTTACAGTTCTTCCTTGTAATTTACTGTAGATTTAACCTGCTTCATGTGACTCCCTTCTACTTTTCATTCTGCTTCAAACTAAAGTCTCCAATTCTCTGGTGCATTCTGCTGAAGTCCCAGGCGTCCACACCTCCACCCTCTCTCTGGTCCTCCATCTCTTTATTTTTTCCTAATATGTAAAGCAACTCCCTAATAACTAGAATGAGAATCTTAATGAATGACATGTATTACACCAACTAGTCAATAAACCAGTGTTTCTATTGCTAACAATTTGCACCCAGTTAATGAATCTTTTCAGCGACTGTTTTATCAAGCTAGATTTTGATACAATAGACAAAAAGATTTTGTTTCATGCCTTGTTATTTTTATAAATAATAGCTTGCAAAAAATATTTAGTGAAACTAATTGTGAAGCAGATCTATTAGGTTCTGATATTATTTGTTTGTACAATGGAGAGTTTGAATATTGATTACTTGTCAGTATACTGCTTGACTGATAGTATAATAATGCATTTTAGTGCTTTACCAAATCAGTTCTGTGGCTTGACCTTGAAAGAATATTAATAGGTTGTTCTGTTGGCTCTTTAATTACTGTTTTTCTGTGTGGACTGCACTACACTGACCTGCCACTCATCAAGTGCATTTGTTTGTGAGCTAGATTAAATTTACTTGATAACTTGCACATCTTCAAAAAGCATGACCATTAAATAGTTACTCCTCCTCCAGTAGTTTTTTATAAGTAACATTTTAGAAGTTTACCAAGTATGCCTAGAGACAAAATACTTATTATATTGCGTTAAACAGCACACGGAGCCCCTTCATTTCCGTATTACAGAAATGCGAGCACCCCACGTGTCGCTTTATGGTGCCACGGTAGGGCACCATAATTCCACCTAGAAGCAATGCTTTTAAAAAGGGAATACCTCCATAATATGGCATATGATTAAACATGTTAGATTTTTTAATCTCACAAATACCATATAGATAAATGTAAAAAAAAAAAAAACCTCCATACAGATGTGCAATATTAGATCTCTATCGGTACCTTATTAAGGATCCATACAGCATGGATCCATTATGTGGTAATTTTTGGCATGGTCTTATTATTTTGCTTATTACCATTCAGGGCAACTTTCCTTGACACACTTTAACAAGCAAAACAATCTTTGCGGGGTGCGCTCACACGTGGCGTCTTAACATTGTAAACTTTTCAGCAGTGTATGATTATGCTGCAAAAATATAATGCGCCACATGTAAGCACACTCTTATTGCTTCTTCTCTTTTAGCTGCTCATAACATTACTTGTGTGATGCAGTCCATGTCTGCTGTCTTTCTTTTAGGCAATGCTCTCAGGGATAACATGACTATTACCTATCAGGTTCTTCAGATATCATTAACTTCTTCATGCTCCTGGACGTAACGACACGTCCTGGTGTGGGGGAGATGTATGGAGTGGGCTCACGCACTAAGCCCACTCAATATGCTGCGGATGTCAGTTGTGTATTACAGCTGACACTCGGGACTAACGGCCAGGAACAGCAATCGCGCTGTTTCTGGCCATTTAACCCCTCAAATGCTGAGGTCAATCGCGACCACAGCAACTGAGGCGTTAAAAAGAGGGGGGCTTCCCCCTCTAACAGCTCACCAGCCTCCCTTAATGCGATCCTGGGGTGCCGATAGTTGTCGTGACAGCCCAGGGGACTAATGAAGACCTTCACTCTGCCTCTGTTACGCAGTGCTTCTGGCAGAGCTTAAAGGCTATGCAAACCTTTAATGGGATTTTAATAAAAAGGTCAATCAGTGTATTTGGTGCAACTTTATAATTCATTTTCATTAAAAATTATTTTTACTTTTTGAGCTGCTTTGTATTCTGCATACAGAGCAGCTGCATCTTACGCTGAAACCTGTACCCAGGACCGGCTTCAGGCTTATGTGGGCCCTTAGGTGACACAGACTTAGTAGGCCCCTTTGAGGGGGAACTTACGCTGGCAGTAAAATGGTAGAAAACATCACTTTGTGCCCCCATATAGACATTAGGCCCTGTTTATGTCCCTATATAGAAGTTAGGCACCCATTTTGTACCCCATAAATTTAGTGCCCTCTGTAGATGCCACACAGCCCCCCTCCCAGGTAATGCCACACAGCCGACCCCTCCCAGGTAGTTCCACACAGCCCCCCTCCCAGGGTCTTCCCCAGAGATTGAGTACAGGAGCAAAGCCACTTCTAGCGCTCTGCCTGGGACTCCTTCTCTCCTCCTGACATCACTGTCCATATATGGACAATGATGTCAGGGGCTTCTCCAGAGACAGAGTCCCGGAGCAGAGCTGCTAGCACTCTGCCTGGGACTCCTTCTCTCCTCCTGACATCACTGTACATATATGGACAGTGATGTCGTGATGATGGCAGCGTCAGCACCCGGCGGCCGAGTGGGCCCCCCAGGCGTAGTGGGCCCAGGGCAATTGCTCGGGTTCACCGTGTGGTGACACCGGCCCTGCCTGTACCCGTCAGGTCCGCGGGACTGACAGGTCCAGTAAAAGCGGCTCCTGTGTGTCTTTGACACGTAAGATGACCTGTTATCCATTACATCTAAGGCTGGGTTCTCACGTGGTGTAAATGCTGTCAATTTTTGCAACGGAATACAGTTACAGACGCAGCATCACCGCACAGAACCCGTAGCATAAATTTACATTCTAGGGTCAGTTCACACGTATGGATGTAGCCATCTTTATCTTGATTCTGATAACTTGCTGCAGCATGATATCACACAACAAAAGGCATTGAAAAGTCATTGAAAAAGTCAAGATAAAGGATCTTGCCACCGAGTATTTAATGCATTTAATCAAGACAGAGACGGCTACATCTGTAGCGTAAATACTGCAGATTATCCGCAATGGATTTCGTTGCAGAAAATCCACAGCATAATACAGAAGCAGCAAGGTGGATGAGATTTGAACAAAACTCATCTACACGCTGCGTAAATGCTGATCGGAAAAACTGCTCAGAAATTGACCTGCAGTGTGTTTCAGCAGCATGTCAATTGTATTTGCACAAACACTGCTTATTTGTTACGGGATTTCCCCGTTGAATTCAATGGGGAGGTAAAGACCGCAACAAATTGCAGATGCGGCGTAAAAGCAGCGATTCGCCAGCAAAAAAGGTAGCTAAAAAATAAAAAAAATCTTATAATTACACAGAAGTCTGTGTTTCTTTGTCCAGGCCGGCCTTCTGAGATGACATTTCATACCATGTGACCGCTGCATCCAATCACAGGCTGCATTGGTCACATGGGATGAAACGTCATCCCAGGATGCAGAACATCAGGACGTCAGAGGGATGAATCACCATGGTAAGTATAAAAAAAAATCTGGGCATTTTTCCACAGTGGACATTTCTGCCGGAAAACTGCACCACAATTTGGTGCGGTTTTTCAGCCGGAACGCCCTGCGGTGCACAGGGCGGATACTCTGTGTGCTTTAACGCAGCATAGCCTCCATGTGTGAACATATGCCTACGGCAAGGCTGGCTCCAGGTTTATGTGGGCACTTTGGCGACACAGACTTAGTGGGACCCTTTGCGGGGGAACTCAGAGTCAGAAAACGTCACTTTGTGCCCCCATATAAAAGGTAGGCCCTGTTTATGCCCCCATTTAGAAGTTAGGCCCCCAGTTTGTACCCCCATAAATTTATGTAGTACCACACAGCCCCTCCACACAGGTAGTGCCACACAGCCCCCCTCCCATATAGTGTCACACAGCCCACCTCACAGATAGTGCCACACAGCCCCCCTGTAGATAGCGCCATACAGCCCCCTGTAGATAGCACCATACAGCCCCTCCTGTTAATAGCGCCATATAGCAATCCCGTATAACAACATACAGCCCCCTGTAAAAAGTGCCATACAGCCACACCTGTAATCAATCACATGTGATAAAACTTCATCACAGGTGTTCAACTGAACAGACTGAAGCCGGGAGAGCAGGAACATGTTCAGGGGCGTAACTAGAAAATAATGGGCCCCATAGAAACTTTTGACTGGGGCCCCCCTCCCCTGGGTATCACACAACCCCCCCCTTGTAGATAGTGCCTCCCTGTAGATTCCGCCACACAGCCCACCTGTAGATAACGCCATACAGCCTCCCCACTGCAGGCAACGCCATACAGCCCCCCTGTAGATAACGCCATACAGCCCCCCTGTAGATAACGCCATACAGCCCCAAACCCCCCTGTAGATAACTCCACACAGCCCCCCCTGTAGATAACGCCATACAGCCCCAAACCCCCCTCTAGATAACGGCATACAGCCCCCCTGTAGATAATGCCATACAGCCCCAAACCCCCCTGTAGATAACGCCATACAGCCCCAAACCCCCCTGTAAATAACGCCATACAGCGCCAAACCCCCCTGTAGATAACGCCATACAGCCCCTCTGTAGATAATGCCACACAGCCCCAAACCGCCCTGTAGATAACGCCATACGGCACCCCTGTAGATAATGCCATACAGCCCCCCCCCCCCCCCGCTGAAGATAACGCCAACCCCCCCAAGAAAAAACGGCCTATATATGTCCTACAAAAGAGAAGTATCCCCTATCCACAGGATAGGGGATACATGTGTGATCGCTAGCAGCGATAAAGAGACCGGGGGACCGAACGTCCCCCGAAGTCCTCCATGACAAACCTCAGACTTCCGGAGTGTGCAAAGTTCAATAACATAGGAATGCTGGTCACACATGCGCACAGGCACGACCGGTGCACAATTCATTTCTATGGAGCTGCTGACAGACCCCGGTCTCCTTATCGCTGCCAGTGATCACACATGTATCCCCTATACGGGATGCATGTCTTTTGTAGGAACAAACCCTTGAGTGGCGTCGCGGCTGCTAGCGGAACCTCTGGCCATGTAGGGGGTCTGTGCCGGCGAGCGGCGCGGGCGCCCTCATGCTGCGGGCCCCATAGCGGCCGCTACAGCTGCTACAGCGGAGTTACGCCACTGAACATGTTACTATGACACCGCTAGGAGAAGAGTCTAAGCTTTTTTCCACAGCAGTCTATCCGGCCAAATATCTGCACCAAATTAAAGCACCATTTGTTGAGAATATTAATTCGGAATGCAATGCAATGCAGTTTATTTGAAGGACTTTTCTATTTTGGCCTTTATCCTCTTGCTTTAATTTCCATTATAATTTCTGTCATACTGTCTGTTTTTACCCTAGTTTTTATTAAAATTTTCATCTTTAATGATATATTTCAGTTCTTTCACCAGTTTTGCTTGTTGTACTACAGATTATTGATGTATTCTTTGAATACAATGGGCATGTTTGTCAAGTTTTTTTGGTTTAACCCATTCCCACCGCAGCCATTTTTCAGATTTTCATTTTCGTTTTTTCCTCCCCACTTTCCAAAAACCATAACTTTTTTATTTTTCCGTCTATATAGTCCTATGAGGGCTTGATTTTTGCGGGACTAGTTGTAGTTTTTCGTTGCATCATTTATTGTGTAACATAATGTACTAGGAAACGGTAAAAATAAAATATTTGTGGTGTAGAAAATGAATAAACAGGGATTCCTCCATAGTTTTTTGCGCTTAGTTTTTACGTAATTCACTGTGCAATTAAAACAACATGTTAAGTTTATTCTGTGGGTCAATACGATTACGGTGATACCAAACATATAACGTTTATTCTATATTTTACTACTTTTACAAGTAAAAACCTTAGTGTAAAACAGAAAATTTATTTTGTGTCGTCAAATTCCGAGAGCCATAACTTTTTTCTTTTTCCGTCGATTAAGTGGTATGAGGGCTTATGTTTTGCGGGATAATCTGTAGTTTTTAATGATAACATTTTGTGGTACATGCAATGTTTTGATCACATATTATTAAATTTTTTTGTGAGAGATGAGGTGACCAAAAAAGAGCGATTCTGGCGTTTACATTTTTTTTTTTTACTACGTACGCCGTGCGGGTTAAATAATGATATATTGTAATAGTTCAGACTTTTATGGATGTGGCAATACCAATTATGTTTATTTATTTATTATTTTACTATGCTCTAGGGGGAAAATGGGAAAAGGCGGATTTTTTTAACTTTTAAATATTTTTATTATTTTTACATTAAAAAAAATCTTTATTTTACAAATTTTTACTTTTTTCATTAGTCCCCGGAGGCAGTGCTTAGTAGGAGCACAAAGACGACGGGCCTGGGGGCCTTCATTAGGCCTCCAGGCAGCCATAGCAACCATCGCCACCCTGCAATTGCACTGCGGGGGCCGTAATGAGCTGTTAGAGTGGGTCGTCCCCTTTTTCTAACAATTTAAACGCCGCGGACGCTATTGACCACGGCATTTAACGAGTTAAACAAGCGGGATCGCGCTTGAGCATGATCCCGCTCGTTACTCTGAAGTGTCGGCTGTAACATACAGCCGACTCCCACATCGTATGGAGCGGGTTCACTCCGTGAGCCCGTTCCATAATTCCCCTACCCGACTTTGGAGTATGGATATGTCAAATGTCGGGAACGGGTTAAAATTTCATTTTTTTCATCCAGTTGGCAACACTTCTCAGTCACCTTATCTCCCTATTCAACACATATACTATTTACACAGGCAAATAATCATGAACCAACTTTCCTAAAGACCATTTGTACAGACAATTATTGGCCCGTGTAAGCAGGGCAGTAATCAGTCGACAAACGAGCAAACACTAGTTTGTCAGCTGATCACATCATCTATGCAGGCTATAATATTGTCGGTTTTGGCATCACATCTCCCCGTGTAAATGGGATAGCTGCCAACAATGACGCAAACCTATGGGGACCAAACTATCATATAATTGATCATTCATACCATACAGTATAGCATCGGCGCCTATTAACGAGCGCCAATAAACTTGTTATAGCTACGATTGGCGCTCGTTATGAGCAGATATCTGGCCATGTAAACCCACCTTATGTCAATTTTTTATGTATTCCCTTTCTTTTAAGGATTATGTACTTTAGGTATGTTCTATTTTCTATATATATGTTCAATATTTGTGTATTACATATATAACATAAAATAAAGAGGTATTTTCTAAAATTACCTTGTACAAATACAATTTAACAGAAGCCATGACATGTAAACTTATGTCCTTCCACTAGCTTTTACCGTACCTTTCAGATAAAAGTAAAAGGCAGATCATCAGATCCTCGACAGCAATACCCTTGACATTTGTCCAACTTTCCAAACTGTGAAATCGTCCTCGACACTGGCACCTTAATGCTTTCCAAGAGTGACCTGCAACCCGGCCGACTGACAGGTTCAGTAAAAGCGGCTCCTGTGTGTCTTTGACACGTAAGATGACCTGTTATCCATCACATCTAAGGCTGGGTTCTCACATGGTGTAAATGCTGTCAATTTTTGCAACAGAATATGCATATAAATCTTTCATGTATGAACCAAAATACTGATATATATAGTTTCCAATGCAATAAATTTGGTACATTTCTTGTCCACAATCCCAATAACCAAATTATTTACACCAAGCAATAATAATAATAATAATAATAATAATAATAAACAAAAAGAGTACCAGGAGACAAAGCAAAGCCATGTTAAAATATATATTTATTGGTGTCCGGAAGTTCATGGAGTCTGACATGTGAAGCCTGAGCTCAGTATCACTGCAGCTACGTTAGCCGGCTGAATCATTTCACAACATGGAGAAAAGATCCGCCCTGAAATGCTCATGCTGCCTCCTCCACCCACTCGGGAATCCCTTGTCCTTCATTTACCCTGGGCAACTACATACATTCAGGTAGTCTTAGATGGCCGCTGCAAGTGATGTTAGTGGTGCCAAATCCCGCTCATTGAGAATGACTAGGTGCTACCCATCTTTCGGTGATCCTTACTCCTCTATAGACTGTGACCACAGCTCTTCCTACTCAGTGCACTAATACAGGCAGCTGTCACCTGTCTCTGACCCAGACGCTGTACCTAAAGCGAGAAGTCAGAGCAGAACCCGCACCCCTTAATCACAGGATGTGAGGCCACTTGCAACTAGGTTGCTGATTATGATGCACCACCTCATCTCTCTGCCATGCCAAGGCTCACTCCATATGCAGCCTTGCCAACCAGATGGTCATCCTCTGAAAATATGTCTGAAGAGGAACCCTTCTCCCCAGGCCGTAGAATGTGGATAGAATATGTCAAGGTATTTCAGATGTCAGGTCCAGGGATCTTCTTGTTGCTAAGATTCATAATATTCAAGTAATGTCTGACTCAGTATTGTCCCTGTGGGATACACACCTTTCCATGACTTCAGGGATTCACTATGCCCTGCTAGACCTCTATTTATTTTGTACTGGGTTCTCCCATTTGGCCTGTCCCTTCCTAGACTTCGAAGCCTGAATCCCCTTACCAATCCTCTCTCTTCTACAACTATTGGTCTTCTCTGCTTTTCTTGTCCTATCTTTTTCTTGTTTTCTAATGTGACCTTGTATTATGTACAGAAGTGTTTTTTTATTTAGCATTTAATTATAAGTGCCCTATCTTCTAGATAATGTGATCGGCGCTGTAATGTAGATCACAGAAGTGTTTTTTATTTAGAAAAATGATCAATATTGATGGAGTTATGACCTATCTTATATTTATGCTAATGACTTTCTAAATACCCAACTGGGCGTTTTTTAGCTTTTGACCAAGTGGGCATCGTGAAGAGAAGTGTATGATGCTGACCAATCAGCATCATACACTTCTCTCCATTCATACTCAGCACATACTGATCTTGCTAGATCATGATGTGCTGTCACTTACTCACACATTAACGTTACTGAAGTGTCTTGAGAGTGAATAGGCATTGCTTCCAGCCAGGAAGCGATTTCTATTCACAATCCCAACACTTCGGTAATGTTTGTGTGGGAGTTAATGACAGCAAGTGTGATCTCACGAGATCACGCTGTAAATGACAGTTTACAGCGTGGTCTATCCACTCTCAAGACACTTCAGTAACGTTAATGTGTGAGTATTAGCATAAAGTCATTAGCATAAATCTGAAATAGTTCATAACTCCGTCAAAATTGATTGTTTTTCTAAATAAAAAACACTGCTGTAATCTACATTACAGCGCCAATCACATTATGTAGAAGATAGGGCACTTATAATGACAGAGCCTCTTTAATGCTACTCGTCATAGCTACTAACTCTATATTTCTCATCTGTTTTCCTCAGGCACCAATGCTTGGAGACCCTTCTGTTTTAATTACTGGTGCCATACTGGTTATTGTTAACTCATCATACTTGTCTTTCATTGTAATACTTATTTTTAGTGTAAAAAAAAACCAAAACAAATAAAAATTACAATTGTTACAAAATATTATTTTATCTTTAATATTTACATAATTGTTAAAAAATTATAGAATACAAACATTAGATAACTGTTTTAGAAGTAAAATCATTAGTTGATAGTAACTGTCCTAAATAAATAAAATAATCTTAAAGTATGAAATAATATACAGGGTGGGCCATTTATATGGATACACCTAAATAAATTGGAATGGTTGGTGATATTAACTTCCTGTTTGTGGCACATTAGTATATGGGAGGGGGGAAACTTTTCAAGCTGGGTGTTGACCATGGCGGCCATTTTGAAGTCGGCCATTTTGTATCCAACTTTAGTTTTTCCAATGGGAAGAGGGTCATGTGACACATCAAACTTATCGAGAATTTCACAAGAAAAACAATAGTGTGCTTGGCTTTAACGTTACTTTATTCTTTCATGAGTTATTTACAAGTTTCTGACCACTTATAAAATGTGTTCACAGTGCTGCCCATTGTGTTGGATTGTCAATGCAACCCTCTTCTCCCACTCTTCACACACTGATAGCAACACCACAGAAGAAATGCTAGCACAGGCTTCCAGTATCCGTAGTTTCAGTTGCTGCACATCTCGTATCTTCACAGCATAGACAGTTGCCTTCAGATGACCCCAAAGATAAAAGTCTAAGGGGGTCAGATCGGGAGACCTAGGGGGGCATTCAACTGGCCCACGACGACCAATCCACTTTCCAGGAAACTGTTCATCTAGGAATGCTCGGGCAGCACTTTGAACACATTTTATAAGTGGTCAGAAACTTGTAAATAACTCATGAAAGAATAAAGTAACGTTAAAACCAAGCACACCATTGTTTTTCTTGTGAAATTCTCGATAAGTTTGATGTGTCACATGACCCTCTTCCCATTGAAAAACGAAAGTTGGATACAAAATGGCCGACTTCAAAATGGCCGCCATGGTCAACACCCAGCTTGAAAAGTTCCCCCCTTCCATATACTAATGTGCCACAAACAGGAAGTTAATATCACCAACCATTCCCATTTTATTTAGGTGTATCCATATAAATGGCCCACCCTGTAGACTTATAAACCACAGATATTTCACAGTATATGCAAAAAAACACAAATAAAACAACATGGGATGGTGCTTAACAAATAGATGGGGCTTAACATGCTTTGTCTCCTATTGCTGGCAGAGCACTAGAGGAAGGCTCCTGCAAAAGCCACTTGTCTTACCAGTGGCGGACACAGACTGCAAAAGGCCCCTGTGCAGATAATGTGCCAGGGCCCCCCCCCCCCCACCCCGCAAACTTCTCATGGCCGACGGTCCGCTTTCAGCTGCATCGCTGGGTCTCCTAAGTGACCCAACAATGCAGCACTAGCAGCCGGGGCGTCACTAAGGCTGGGTTCACACACACACTATTTACGGACGTAATTTGGGCGTTTTAGCATTGAATTACATCCGAAAATGCGGCTCAAAAGCGTCGGAAAACATCTGCCCATTCATTTGAATGGGTCTTACGATGTTCTGTGCCGATGGTCATTTTTTTTTACGCGCCGCTGTCGAAAGGCGGCGCGTAAAAAACTGCCTGTCACTTCTTCAGATGTAAATGGAGCCGTTTTCCATGGACTCCATGGAAAACCAGCTTCAATTACTTCCGTAGTGGACGCAGCAAAAGACGCCTGCACATGCCATTACGGCTGAAATTACGGTGCTGTTTTCTCCTGAAAACAGCACAGTAATTTCAGCCGTAACAGACGCTGCCGTGTGAACATACCCTCAGGGCTTAAAATGTCCGGGAAATAGCCCCAATACATATGTGTCCGCCCCAAAAAAAAGTGTGTGTATAGGAGACAGCATAGCATATCTATAGCACTACGACCCTATAAACTATGGATAGGATTAGATACAGTGGCTGAGCAGACAGTATCACACATGATAGGATTAGATACAGTGGCTCAGAAGGCAGTATCACACATGATAGGATTAGATACACAGCTCAGCAGACAGTATCACACATGATAGGATTAGATACAGTGGCCCAGCAGACAGTATCACACATGATAGGATTAGATACAGTGGCTCAGCAGACAGTACCACACATGATAGGATTAGATACAGTGGCTCAGCAGACAGTACCACACATGATAGGATTAGATACAGTGGCTCAGCAGACAGTATCACACATGATAGGATTAGATACAGTGGCTCAGCAGACAGTACCACACATTATAGGATTAGATACAGTGGCTCAGCAGACAGTATCACACATGATAGGATTAGATACAGTGGCTCAGCAGACAGTATCACACATGATCGGATTAGATATAGGGCCCAGCACAGTATCATACATGATTGGATTAGATACACAGCTCAGCAGACTGTATCACACATGATAGGATTAGATACAGGGCCCAGCTCGCTGACATTGCGGCTCCAGCGCTGGACCCAGGAAAGGTAAGAATAATAATTTTGCTTCTTTATGTGTTACTGATTATTTTTGTGTGTTTGTGTTTTTTTTACAGGTTCGGTTGTTGGACTTCGGATACGAGGACTTCAATGACGGCGTTTTTTTTATTCTCAATAAAATGGTTAATGAGGGTTGTGTTTTTATTTCAATAAAAAAAATTTCTATGTGCTTGTATCTTTTTAAACTTTATTATCACCGCCTTAGTAATGGCCGCTGGCTGATTGACAACCTCCATTACTAAGGCGAGGCTTAATGTTAGCCGGTGCAGAGTCTACACTAACCCCCATTATTACCCCGGTACCCACCGCCACCAGGGGTACTGGGAAGAGCCGGGTACAAACCAGTACCCGACCAGCTGTAGTGACGGGCAGGCACCGGGGTGGCCGCAGGCTGGTAGTATTAGGCTGGGGAAGGCCAAAAACAGTGGCCCTTCCCACCCTTGTAATGCTGCCTGCTGCTGCTGTGTTGTATCTGGCTGGTTATGAAAATTGGGGGGGACCCGACATCGTTCTTTCCAATTATTTTTTAAATGACGTGGCGTCCCCCCCATTTTCATAACCAGCCAGATACAATAAAGCAGCAGCAGCCTAGCATCACCAGGGTAGGAAGGGCCACTGTATCTGGCCTTTCCCCTCCTGATAATACCAGCCTGCGGCCACCCCAGTGGCCGACCATCACTACAGATGGTCAGGTACTGGATCGTACCCGGCTCTTCCCAGCACCCCTGGTGGCGGTGGGTACCGGGGTAATAAAGGGGGTTAGTGTTAGCCTCTGCACCGGCTAACACTAAGCCCTGCCTTAGCAATGGATGCTGTCAATCAGCCGGCGGCCATTACTAAGGCGGTAGTAATATAGTTTAAAAAAAACCACAAAGACATAGAAAAAATATTTTATTGAAATAAAAAAAAAAAACACAACCCTCATTAACCATTTTATTAATAAAAAAAAAAGCTGTCATCGAAGTAGTCCTGGAATCCGCCGTAGTCCAACGACCGAACCTGTAAGAAAACACACAAAAAATGATTAGTAACACATGTGTTAGGGTATGTGCACACACACTAATTACGTCCGGAATTGACGGACGTATTTCGGCCGCAAGTACCGGACCGAACACACTGCAGGGAGCCGGGCTCCTAGCATCATAGTTATGTACGACGCTAGGAGTCCCTGCCTCGCTGCCGGACAACTGTCCGGTACTGAAAACATGATTACAGTACAGGACAGTTGTCCCACAGCGAGGCAGGGACTCCTAGCGTCGTACATAAGTACGACGCTAGGAGCCCGGCTCCCTGCAGTGTGTTCGGTCCGGTACTTGCGGCCGAAATACATCCGTCACTTACGGACGTAATTAGTGTCTGTGCACATACCCTAAGGCTTAGATACAGGGCCCATGTGTGATACTGTCTGTGGGACCCTGTATCTAAGCCTACCACAAGGTAGGCTTAGATACAGGGTCCAGCAGACAGTAATCTTATACAGTATAAGATTACTGTGTGCTGGGGCCCTGTATCTAAACCTACAGTGTGGTAGGCTTAGATACAGGGCCCAGCAGACAGGATCACGCATGGGCCATGTATCTAAGCCTACCATGTGATTGGCTTAGATACAGGGCCCAGCAGACAGCATCACACAATCTGTGATCCTGTCTCATGGGCCCCCTAAGCCTGCTACATCGTAGGCTTAGGGGTTGTGCAGTCCCTAAACATTGATGGCCTATCCTCAGGATAGGCCATCAATAGCTGATGTGTCGCCCGGGACCCGCAAATCAGCTGTTTTGAAGGGGCCGCAGCACTCGTACGAGAGCTGCTTCCCCTTCATTTCACTACTCGCCCACACTGTGAATCGCCGAAACCGATTCACAGTGTGACCGGAATGAAGTGACAGGAATGAAGGGGAGCAGCTCTCGTACGAGTGCTGCGGCCCCTTCAAAACAGCTGATTGGCGGGTCCCAGGAGTCGGACCCCGCCAGTCAGGGCTATCTTACCTTCCTCTTCGGCCGCGGCGGGAGTTCTGTAGTCTCGATGCTGTGCGCGGCGGCATAGCGCTGTGACGTCATGCGCTGCGCACAGCGCCTGACGTCAGGACCTCCGCTGCGATCCGGAACCAGGAAGGTAAGTAAAGTATGTTACTATAGTAACAGGGGCCCGCGGCCCGAGTTACTATAGTAACTTTTCATTGATGTGGTGCGGGGGGCCGTGGGCCCCCCTGGCTTCGGGGCCCGGTTGCAATTGCGACCGCTGCGACCCCTATAGCTACGCCAGTGGTCCACGGGCCTCTGTCTCAGTCCTCAGCATCGCGCAGCTGAGAACTGAGTCGGCCAGCAGAGGAACGGGCCCCCTTCCCACGCGGGGCCCTTGTGCAGCTGCACCGGCTGCACATGCGGTATGTCCGCCCCTGTGTCTTACAGTAGACAGAATATTGTCAGAAGAAGAAAGAGGAATGGCTGATCTCCTGGGAATCATATAGTAGTATCTTATATATTTCAATTGCAATATGAGGAAAAATAATATCAACGAAAAGGAGAAGATTGACAGGCGAATTTCAGGGTTATATATATATATATATATATATATATATATATATATATATATATATAGCAGATATAAAAAAAATGGCGACAGCACCCTGCAACACTAATGCCACCTAAACCACTAAATATAAATAGATATGCACTAAAGCTCAATCTACCTACAAATAGGGAGGTTCTTAGTGCACATTTTGATCAAAAAGTGTTAGCCCACCTGCCACGACAAGGCGACCTCTGTAAGGTGGGAACCTACGCTGCACATACACCCAGAACTGGGACTAAGCCTACATATATACCTGGGGATGGTAGGATCCAGCATTGAACTGATTAAAATCACCTAGGGCAGAGTGGGAGGAGTGCAAGAACAACAAGTGGAGGCAGTCACTAACCCTACATATATGGATAACATAAACACAACAAAAATTGAACAGCACATTCCAACTAAATGATACAAAATACGCAGGTGCAAGAACACCTATGACTGCAGATATACAGCAGATATAAAAAAATGGCGACAGCACCCTGCAACACTAATGCCACCTAAACCACTAAATATAAATAGATATGCACTAAAGCTCAATCTACCTACAAATAGGGAGGTTCTTAGTGCACATTTTGATCAAAAAGTGTTAGCCCACCTGCCACGACAAGGCGACCTCTGTAAGGTGGGAACCTACGCTGCACATACTCCCAGAACTGGGACTAAGCCTACATATATACCTGGGGATGGTAGGATCCAGCATTGAACTGATTAAAATCACCCAGGGCAGAGTGGGAGGAGTGCAAGAACAACAAGTGGAGGCAGTCACTAACCCCGCATATATGGATACCATAAACACAACAAAAATTGAACAGCACGTTCCAACTAAATGATACAAAATACGCAGGTGCAAGAACACCTATGACTGCAGATATACAGCAGATGTAAAAAAATGGCGACAGCACCCTGCAACACTAATGCCACCTAAACCACTAAATATAAATAGATATGCACTAAAGCTCAATCTACCTACAAATAGGGAGGTTCTTAGTGCACATTTTGATCAAAAAGTGTTAGCCCACCTGCCACGACAAGGTGACCTCTGTAAGGTGGGAACCTACGCTGCACATACACCCAGAACCGGTGACTAAGCCTACATATATACCTGGGGATGGTAGGATCCAGCATTGAACTGATTAAAATCACCCAGGGCAGAGTGGGAGGAGTGCAAGAACAACACATACACACACACACACACACACACACACACACAGTCGAAACACATTATTATGACCAACAGCTAATATGCAGTGTAACTGCCGTGTGCAGCATGGACAGCAGCTAGACGGGCTAGGAGTGACTCAATAAGGTGCTGGTAGGCTGTCTCAGGTATCTGGAGCCATGCTGACTGCAGTGCATCCCACATTTTTTGGGGGGTGCGTGGAGAAGGATCCATAGCATGAACAAGACGATCGAGGTGGTCCCAAAATTGCTCAATTGGGTTCAAGTCTGGTGAATTAGGGGGCCAGGGAAATACTTGGAAGTCTTGGTCGTGCTCTTCCAACCACTGTCGGACATTTCTAGCCTTGTGACATGTCGCATTGTCTTGCTGGAAGATTCCATCTGCCCCAGGGAAGACAAACAGCATGTATGATGATGGATTCAAATCGGTTAGAGTGCCATCCACATGAATGAATGGGTCCAGATAATGCCATGAAAAAATGTCCCAGACCATAACGCTGCCACCAGCTTGTGTTCTTCCAGCAATGGTTGCAGGGTCATTGTTCTCTGATGTTTCTCGCCTGACACAACAAAGTAACTGTTCGGAGAAGGCAACACTTTGCCAATCATCGGTGGACCAAATCCAAACTGAAAATTGAAACCTTTTTTACAAAACACCTTTGTTCGCAGAGGAGTGACCACCCGCCTGCTTTGGAGCCCCATACATATACGCCCCATACACTGAACTGTTGTTTTAGACACACGTCCGGTAACCCCCTGGTTCACTGCTCTGCAGTTTCCACATTGGTTATTCCCAGTGGTGCCATTTGTCCACTCTCAATGCACTTTCACCACAGCGAAACGCGAACACTTCACAAACTGCGTTGTTTCAGAAATTCTGTCACCCTTGGCCCGAAAGCCAATAATCATCCCTTTTTGCATCTCTGATAAATCGCGCCTTTTACCCATGGCAACAAGTGATATGTGATATAAAAAATAACTTTTTTTCTTGTTTAATATGACTGATTTATTAAATTTTTCATGATTACTATGAGTAGTCATTTAATGTACTATTCAAACTATGAAGAACATAAGCTCTGCTCTGTCTTTCTACAACTTATTCAATTATACAGACTTTAACTTTGTTTAAAAAAGGAAAAACTTGAGTGAATTATTCAAGCTGCCTGAATGCGCACAGCTTTCATTGTCATTCTTAGAAATATTGCATGTGCGCTTATGAGCAAGTAATTGCTGTTAGTGTAAATTGCTGCACACATTTGCTTAGAAGATAAGAACTTCAGCACTTAGATGACTAATATGTGCTGTTTCTTTTAATTGCATTTTATCAAGGCAAAAGGTATTATGTGAGCACTGGCAATACAAAGAACCTATAATTGTTACACACAGAACAATATTGAATGCTTTCTAATTAAATTCTATAAAAGTTGGGTATTTACAGTCAACAATCACTGAAAATACAGTGCTAGTGGTTAAATCATATGAAAAAAATATATTTAGAGATTACTTAAAATGTATTAAATGTATGTATAAAAATGTAGAACTCTAGGGAAAAAAAAGCTACCAGTGCTATGAGCACTCGTATAGTGTAAAAATTTAGATTAATTTAGTGTATGTAAATTTAAAAAATAAATAAACTGAATTAGCTAATCTGCCTCCACTTTTAACACAAAAGTATAAAATGGGGGAATGGAGACATGTAATAAATGCATAAATTTTTTTTTTTAAATATAAACATTTTAACCAATAAACTTCTAGTGGTTCAAAATCTAGCACCTCCTCAGGCAGAAGTTAGAAAATTAGCTAAAATTGTGTGTAAAAAAAGAAATCATAGAATGCAAGTGTTATTTTATATCAAATACAGGCAATACCAACGTGATCTTGGCATATGATAAACTTCAGTAAAAAAAAGAAAAAATCTAAAACTGGTCTTGTATCTGCAAGAATGCTGTGAAAGAGGTATAAAATGTACCATTTCCCATGTATCTCTTATGATATATTGTATTTTTAGCATTTTTTTAATTGGGTGTTTTTATCACTTTGCAAGTCATTTAACATATTGTACGGCTATTTTTGTTATGGGGATTGCTTCACTAGATTGTATCATATTAGCAAAGATCATTGCTGAAATGACAAAACACTATGGGGAGATTTATTCAGACTGTTGTTTCATACGTTGGATTAAGATGCACCACATCTATTAAGTTGTGCATGTCTCTTGATAAATCTACCCCTGCTATGAGGAGGCGGATATTTGCACCATAATTGATGCCAATTTATGGTGTAAATTATAGTAAATGTGGTGAACGGACTGTGGCCCCACCCATTCCCACCAAACCCCACCCCTTTTCTCACCAGTTTTGAAAAGTCATGAGAGAAGCATAAAACAGCATAAAAAGATGTGTCAGTTTCTCTGACATGCAGGATCGAGCTGTTACTGATCACATCTAAGTTACGAACTTAGATGTGATTGAGAGCAGGTCAAACCTGCGTGTCATAGAGGACCCGCTTTCACTGAATCCGTCAGTCCCGCTGGCCTGACGGATTCAGGTCTTAGCGCAAGATACAGCTGTTCTGTATACATTATACAAAGCAGTTGAATCTCAAAAAGTAAACATTTAAAGAATATATATTTTGGAAGTTGACCCAAACACACTGATACACATTTTTATTGCAAAACAAAAATAAAACTTTTCAAAGTTGTTCATAGTCTTTAACTTTTTGCCAATATTGTTAGGACAAAGCCGGGATCAGATCCCTTAAGAGGAATATCAATAAATCTTTCTGGAATCCTACTTTTCAGGTTGTGCAAACATCAGCTCAGTGAAAGCTGCACAGGCACCCGTTTCGGCGCAATAGGCTTGCTGTTTCACATTAAACAACATTACAGCATTGCATGGTAGAAACATAAGTGTCAAAAAATCCTTTCATCTCTCTCTTCCTCCTTCACAGGAATAGTCTAGTTCCGGTTCCCAGGTTAATCAGCGTACTCCATCCTATGATCTTGTTGGTGATACTGCTGGTGTTAGTGCAGGTGCTGTTAGAGTTGCTATTGGGCATTATTGGGGTGAGTGGCACCCAGTGGTGATGAATCAGATATTGCATGGATAAAACAACACAGACAAAAAATCATTTTGATACATCGCACTATCATTTTAAAATAATTACTAACAGAATAGTTGAGAAGAAAAAAAATAAATCCTAACATGATTTTGTTTACATCCTTTAGCTGGCCAGCCATATTTTGCTTAGTTATCTCCACCAACTCATGAACTTGCATGCTCATATTAAATGAGAATGCATGTTTATACAGCCTGATGTGCCACTGGCAGATTGGCAGATATCTCGGGCAGTGCTTATCTCCAACAGAATAAAACATTAGGCATGATGAAATCCAATAGAGCCAGTTCTTGTTTCTCCCAATGACAGGTGTCAGGGGATAACTGGGTTGCCCCAATGCGCATTAGATTGTTTATCAAGTGTGTATTGCCAGCTTAGTACATTAAAATATACAGTATAAAGTTGTTAAGTCACTCCACATAGTTGTTTTAAGCAGAAAGGGGAAAAATAATTACGTCAGGATTGAAAATATAGACCAGAAAAACACAAAAAGAAACAAACAAGCAAAAGTAAACCTTTTTTTCACCATACACGTAAATCTTAATCCTGGAAAAGCGTTTCACTCATCTCTAGTGACCAGTGTCTGTATAGATATTTTGTGTAAGGGGAGTGAATGGCATAATGTAACTTGTATCTGCTAAAGCACCAAACCTAAAAAAGTAGCTTTATCTATTTTTATCTTTATTTTGAAGAAGGGTGGGTGGTGTATTGATTTGGTATTCAATTTGCTCACTAAATTAATGACGAGGATAGTGCAAAAAGCCAAAATCCAGGGAGATTTTTCACTTCTATTTAATTTTTTTTTATTTGCATACTATATTTTACTATATTTTACTATATTTTAGGGGACACTTTCATAAAAAAAATGTTATATGTGGCAAATATTTGTCATTGAAAAAAAATGGATGATTGATTTTCATGTCAGACCTTTTCTAATTCTTGCCATGTATTCTTCTTCCTGTCTGTGTGCACTAAGTACGACAGAGAGGATTACCTAACACTACCTGGCCCACCAGCAGTCCGACCAGGGAGGGTTGAGGGGTGGAGACTTAATTATAGCACAACACAATTTGCCTATATCTCCAACTAACCCTATTTTCCACACTACTAACAGTAGGTTTTGAATTGTTCTATTCACATTATTCCGAATAATGAAAATAACCTTTATTAAAGGCACGTAGCCTATATATTAAAAACAACCCATGAGCCCAGAAATGTTAACACTCGTCTATATGTAATGGTCAGTATCTTCTAACAGCAGTATAAATAATATATTGTCTATACTAGAGGGAAGTGCCGGCAGACCCTTATCCTAGAATTGATTCTGAGCTGATGGTATTCATAAAACATTCAACAAAGCCCCATTAAACATGTTTCCCTGGGATGGCTTCCTCAGGTTTACTATGGGACAATGGCGAACGGAAACACCAAGTTTGAGGCTTATAAAACCTTGTAGAATATTACTAGAGGAGGACCAGTGCACACGAGCGAATCAGGTGACTTGGTACATCATCAGTCATTCAGACACATTTGATGGACAGAGGAATACACGAAACTCCTATAGAGCCAATTGCTTCTTACATACGGAGCATACACAGAAGCACCAAAACATAGAGACTTGGTATGGGTTACTGCGGACTGCAAATGCGTCTGGACTAAAGGGGGTTTTACACTGGGCAATTATCAGGTAAACGTTCGTTCATCTGCTGATCGTAAATTTATGATATTCTTGAGGATAGCAGATGCTCAAAAACTTAGTGCCATCAGGTAACGCTGCCAGATAACAGTACAGGAGAAAGCATGGATATCAATTCTGTTGGATAGAGCATACAGTTATAAATAGACACTTCCTACAATCAGAATATCCCATATACTGAGACTCAAGTGGAATAAGTAATAGTTGTTAGCATTAAATAGAGCTGTTGCCTCTCCTATATTAATGATAAATCAAAGTATACATATTTTACAGTAATACACAGACACTAGTATACAATTAAAAAAATCGCAGATAAAGGGGTCCACTTATAAAATGGTAGCTACAGAAAAAATAAACACCAAATTGGCTATCCTTGTTCAGAATAACAAAAGGAAAACTTACACGTAATGAATATATATATTAATTGTAATGACAGGGATAGGGAAACAGACAAGTGAGCCCTAATCTACCCGCCACTCAGTCCCTGCCTACTTGCAACGACCCGCCCTAGGCGACGGGGTACAACTGGGCGACGGTCCCTACACTCAATAAGTGCACGACAGACAACCAGACAAGGAAACACAGAACAAAGGGAAACGGGGCAGTTGCCCACGGCAACACCGTGAGCAACAAGAGTAGTAAACGAGCCGAGTCAAACCAGGAGAGTACGAGGTGCCAAACGCAGAGCAGGAGAGTAGTGAACAAGCCGAGTCAAACCAGGAGTGTACGAGGTACCAAACGCAGAGCAGAAGAGTAGTCAGTAAGCCAGGGTCAATACGAAGCAGGGACAAGTAGTTCAAGAAGCTGCAGCAGGGCCAGGAAACCAACAGAGAAGAATCACAAGCAAGGAGGAACAGGAAAGGCAGGTATAAATAGACAGAGGGCGGGAGCTAGCTCCGTCTGGCCAGGCTGTGATAGGCTCTCCCACTCCTAAGCCTGCCATCCTGAGTGGTGGAAGATGGAGTCAGTCTCACAGACATAGAAGCTGGTGCAGACTGATTACCTATGGGCGTGGATACAGAAGCTGTGCCTGGCAGATCCTTAACATTAATGGTTTACATCTCTCCTCATCTCAATAGATAAATTCACTATTACCGTAAGAAAAAACAAAATGTTGGGTTTTTGATTATCACTGGATAATTACTTTATACAAAAAAACGCATTTAAAACATACAAGTTATGTGCAAAATGATCAATATTTTTTCACAATTTGCTACATATATTATGTATTTGGAAAATGTTGAAAAAATATTGATAATATTAGATGACGGCAGAAAAAGCCTTCGTTAAGTCCATTTGGACTGAGACTCGATAGATCCGACGGGCCTCTTCCTGTAATAATTTCCTGTCGAGATATCCCCTTCTGGGGTCTAAATTCTTCTGACCAATCCCCCAAAATTTCAACTCTTTGGGGTCGCCATTGTGTACAAACCTGGCATGTCGAGACAGTGGTGTATCATCTTGAATATTAATTGAGCTGATGTGTTTAGAAATCCGTCTCCTTAAGTGCTGAATAGTTTTCTCTATGTACATTTTTGGACATCGGCAATAGCCCCATTGACCCATTATGTATTGTGGGCATTTGGTGCATTTATTTGTACTGTAAGTTTTGTTAAGGCTGTTTTCACTTTACATCCTCCTGCCTGTCCATTTATCGTATGCGGCGGAAAAACTCCTGGCACATACATTAAATGGACACCAAAAAAGTGCAGTATCATTTTTTATTTTTTTTACTGGAAGCCACTGCATAAAACAGCTCATCCCATCCGAACTGAGTTTTTTTTTTACCCTCCATCATATGTTCTGGGAGATTTCCCAGTGGATACATTAAACAGTTTTCTCAAAGGCCATCTTTTGTATAACAGAATTTTTTTTAAAACTGCTGACCACGTGGGCAATGTTGGTACTTTTTATCACTTCATATTTAACTCGCACAGTGAATGCCGTAAAAAGAGATCGGCAAAATCGCAGTTTTTTTGCTACATTAGCTCTAAAAAAAATGGAATAAAAAGTGGTCAAAGAGTTGTATGTACCAATATATTGTACAAATAAAAGCTACAACTTGTCCCGCAAAAAATAAGCTTAATCGATGAAAATATAAAACAAATGTAAGACTCTGACAATACAGTGAAAAAAAATTTTTTTCTTCAACAAATATTTTTGTACTTTTACAAAGAAAAAACTATCAAAAACTATATAAAATTTGGTATCGCCATAATTGAGCAGCAGAATAAAGTTAAGTTGTCATTTTCACTGCATGATGAAAGACGTAAAAACAAAACCCAAAAAACATTGGAGGAATCGCAGTTTTTTCCAATTTCAGCCAGCAAATATTTTTTTACATTATACGTTATATGGTACTTTAAGTGGTGCCAATAGAATCTACAACTCACCCCGCAAAAAATAAGCCTTTAGTGTCCTTATGCTCAGTGCCCCCTTGATGCCTATTTGCCATTTACTGCCCCATTAGCAACCTATTGTCAAAGAAGAACAATAATGGGGCAATAAATGGCAAATGAGCATCGAAGGGGCACTGAACAGAAGGACATTAAAGGGGCAATAAGTGCCAAATGGGGCCCAAGATGGCACTAAATCCTCTGCCCACTTGCCATTATTGCTTTTTTTAGACCAGCATAAGTGCCCCCATACAACCAAAGTCAACAGTCTGACTGACCTCCTGGGCTTCTCACAAACAGTGCACTGTGCCCACTGATGCTGCTGGAGCTGAGGGAAATTGCATTTCAAACTACCCCAGAAACGCATGAGAAGATAGTCTCCTCCCTGTCTTGCGTCTTGAATGATGATGTCACGCCTGATCATCACTCAGGACGCAAGACGAGGAGGGTGAGCGGTAGCTGCGGTGCAGGGGCAGCCAGTATTGAAGTCAGTGAGTGGCACCTGAGTCTCTGAAATGTTCAATTAAAAGTTATTGATTGAAAACTAACAAAAGAAGTAATACTCAAGTTACCATTCCCCTGCCACTTCCATGCCAACACTTCCCTGGTGTTTCTTTGTTCTTCTGGCTCCAGTGAAGACATTCATTGGCTGCAGAGGTGACCTCAGTGGTGTCAACACGTCACCGATAAACCTGAAGAACTGAGAATAGTGGGGATTATTTATTTTGTTATTTTATGTCCATGTAAGCTGCTTGGGAAAAAAAATTACATATGAGCCCACTTGCAAAATACAGTCGATACATGGGAAATTTCTGAGTGGCCATGACTTCCCATGGCAAAAATCAGCTGCCTCCCTTATTATAGAGTCGGTCTGATAAAAGCGCTTTTCTTTTGAATTTTATGTTACTAAACTATACCTAGCATAAACCCCAAACTCTAACTTTTCTGATTTCTGTTTTTTGCTAGTCCTTTATGGAAAAATATTATTAGAACTTTAACATACAGGAGAATAATTTTTGAACACAATATACCTAATTCTAGCAGGGGGGAAATCAATACATAGACAAATTATAATCAATAATGTGAGGTGAAAGCCTGGCATGTACTACTTTCGTGTAATGAATTTTAGTTCAAGACATTTTGTTCTATAATTGCACTTGAAAACATATTTAGATTAGTCTTGTGAACAAGAATAAATGTGCAGAGAATAAAAGATGTTAACATCTTAATGTACAATTTTACCAGGAGTAATCAGCGAGTCACTTTTTTTATCTTTGTCCAACAGTAGTCATTATATTCTTTGTGTTTGAATACAATGGTTGTAACCACCTAATAGATGCAAATTTCACTTGTCAAATAAAACAATATTTTTATTATATGCTAAAACATCTGGAACAATACACTTGATGATTCAAGATCAAATTACCTCCATTATCAAAATTTATATTTAAAGAGGACCTGTCAGAAGTTTTCTAATTGATGTTAATTTTAATGAAAGAGTATTTTTTATTACTTTAAAGAGAACCTGTCACCAGCATTTTAGCTATAAAGCCAGCAAAACCTGGTGAAAGTGGGTGAAAAATCATTGTCATCTAAGCTATAAATATGTTCCAAGTAAGCTCTGTACCTTTAGTATTCCGTTTTTCAGTGGTCCCACGCCGTATGCAAATGAGCAGAAAAGAGTCAAATCTTCATCCGAAAAGAGTCAGATTTTCATTCCTCCAGCATCTCAGAGTGGACTCCACCCCCTTCTTTTTGATTGACAGCTCCTTAGCCAGTCAGGGCCGGACAGGTGGCGGCGGTGGGCGGGGTTAAGAAGCTGCGTCCCAGAGGGAAAAATAATTACCATAAAAGGCGGGAAGAGTTTAAACGACTATATTTACCAACAGAGGAGGACTTCAGGAAAGAAGAGAACAGGACCGATCTCTGGACAGCTGCGGCCATTGAGGGGTCAGGCGAGTTTAACAGGTAAGATGTTGATGACAGGATCCCTTTAAGGGTACCTGTCGCTTTATTTGACTTTTCAGGATAAGTTATCATGTGTGTTTACATGAGGAGTAGCACTATTTTTCTCTTCCCATGCTATATCTGTAGTTTGCATTTCTCTCTGAGATGGGGGTGGAGAATGGCAGCCATATACTACACACAGTAAGAAGAGGAGACTCTGCTCCATAACTTTCTCTCTCACTTAGAAACAGCCCAGGATCATGTAGGACATA
The DNA here is from genome assembly GCF_050947455.1 of Rhinoderma darwinii. NCBI lineage: Eukaryota > Metazoa > Chordata > Amphibia > Anura > Rhinodermatidae > Rhinoderma > Rhinoderma darwinii. Next base: position 78,924,861 of record NC_134694.1, read on the forward strand.
TATAGAGAAGTATTGACCTTTAATAATGTAAATAAAGTGCTTTGGTTGTGATAAAAGTTTCTATGCCTGTCGTTCTGCTCGTATCTCCCCTCTCCATAGGCTTCCATAGACATGTGTAATCTGATACATGTGTGTTGCAGTCCGACTCGAGATGGATAGAGCTAAAGTCAGTTTAAGGGCATGTTCACATCGCCGTTGCCCTTCCACAGAGAAACCTAAGCTTCCGTTTCCCCCACCATTGATATCAATGGTGACGGAAACTTAGGTTTCCATTTGCCTTTCCATTGAGGGGTTAACCCGATGGAAACCTACGACGGAACCCCTCAAGGGAAGGGCAACAGTGATGTGAACACAGTCTAACAGACGGAGGGGGAGCAGAAGAAACAGCCAGATAAGATCAGAAAGAGGCTTGTTATCCTGATAAGATATACCACAAAGTTTCTTAAAATCACCTGTACTATTCATTTATGCAAAGTTTGTTGAAATGACAGTGCCTATTTAAACATTTCTTACCATTCACTATTATCCATAAAAGTAATTATAATCTATATCTAAAACCTAGTAAAATTGTTTTGAACATCCTGTTGAAGTGTCCTGTATTTTTTTGTTCTTTTTAAAAGGACAGCAAAATGGAACCTGCTACATTATTCAGTCTTGAAAAAACCCACCTTTTTTTGTTCGTTTTTGTTTTATTAATTAAAGTCAATGGCAACAGGATATGCATCCTGTTGCATTCTGTTTGTTTTTTTTCTATATTGATGATTTGCTTTTGATTTGTAATTGGTCTCAATCACTTTTAGAGGTTTTTAGAAATATACAAAAAAGTATAGGTACGGGGTAAAGCTTCACATATGCAATGTCAGAAATTCCTTCTAATTTTTATAATTTATTGATACCTATCAAGGAAAATAAGGTGGCTACAAAGGAGTTTTCTAAAAAATTTGACAGCAACAGCTTCTTGAATTTTAAGAGCTGTCATAAGAAGAACTGGATGATCAACGTCCCTTACAGCCTGTTCAAAAGAATACATTGGAACCGCACTTTTGATTCAGACTATCATACACAAAGTCAGGTTTTAAAAAATAGTTTTAATGCCAAAGGGTATCCAAAAACAATAATTAAGAGCTCACAACTGAAAGCAAGAGTTAAGTCAATTTAAATACTTACAAGTTGAAGGGGATAAGATTAGGGAACTTGTAAAATATAAATTGTTGTTTTTTGTTAAGAAATAGTCCTTTTCTTTTTTTTTTAAACCAAAATTTATATATTAGAGTTGACAATATTCCGGGGTCAATGAGAAAAACTAGAATATGCCCTGTTTCATGAGAAAATGTATTTATTAATAAAAATTGATGATTATAGAGGAAGATTAGAAATATATTTAACTGTCTAACAATTTTCTGAAATATTGTATGCTAAAATCCGGAAAAAGGAGCCTTGAAGTACTCAAGAGACATGAGGGATGGAAGCAGAAGGACGCATATCATTTTGGCCTTCAGGACACAGCTATTTTTCAGTTTTTGCCTCACTGCATTTCGAGAGCCATAACTTTTTTACTTTCAGTTAATATTGTTGTGTGAGGTATTGTTTTTTACATCTTAGGTCTATTTTTTGTTATGTTTTAGTACATAAAATGTTGCATTTCATTTATTTTCTTCTAACACCTTAAATTATGCCATACAGTATTGTAGGCATTGTAATTATTAAGAGAATATACAGGGTGGGCCATTTATATGGATACACCTAAATAAAATGGGAATGGTTGGTGATATTAACTTCCTGTTTGTGGCACATTAGTATATGGGAGGGGGGAAACTTTTCAAGCTGGGTGTTGACCATGCCGGCCATTTTTAAGTCGGCCATTTTGTATCCAACTTTAGTTTTTTCAATGGGAAGAGGGTCATGTGACACATCAAACTTATCGAGAATTTAAAAACAATGCTGTGCTTGGTTTTAACGTTACTTTATTCTTTCATGAGTTATTTACAAGCTTCTCTTTGTTTACAGCCATTGACATGTCGCAGAGGTTAACACGTGAAGAGCGGATAGAAATTGTGTTGATGTCTGGTAAACGCAGTACCCGGGTCATTGCAGCAGATTTCAATGCAAGACACCCTACGAGACCACCCATCTCCCATGCTACAGTTTGCAAACTGCTTGCCAAGTTTCATGAAACTGGTTTAGTGTTGGATTTGCCCAAATGTGGACGCATGAAAACTGTCACTAATGAAGAAACATCAGTGGCTGTCCTAGATTCATTCAGCAAGAACCCACAGCGTAGCACTCGCCGCATGTCACTGGAGAGTGGCATCAGTCGAACATCCCTTCGGCGGATATTAGCTACTCACAAATGGCACCCTTACAAACTCCAGCTGCTGCAGCATCTCAACGAGGATGACCCAGATCGGCGCACTGAATTTGCAGAATGGGCAAAACAAAAATTGGAACAGGACCCTCAGTTTACACAGAACATTTTGTTCAGTGATGAGGCAAACTTTTATGTGAATGGTGAAGTTAACAAACAAAACCACCGCTATTGGTCTGACACTAACCCACATTGGATAGATCCCTCCAAGACTGTTGGAACACAAAAATTTATGGTATGGTGTGGTATATGGGGTACAAAGATAGTGGGGCCATTCTTCATCAATGGAAACCTCGAGGCCACGGGATATCTGAAATTGCTACATGATGATGTGTTTCCCTCTTTATGCACTGAAGCTGGCACGTTCCCTGAGTTTTTCCAGCAAGATGGTGCACCACCACATTATGGGTGTCAGGTCCGAGCATTCCTAGATGAACAGTTTCCTGGAAAGTGGATTGGTCATCGTGGGCCAGTTGAATGGCCCCCTAGGTCTCCCGATCTGACCCCCTTAGACTTTTATCTTTGTGGTCATCTGAAGGCAATTGTTTATGCTGTGAAGATACGAGATGTGCAGCAACTGAAACTACGGATACTGGAAGCCTGTGCTAGCATTTCTTCTGCGGTGTTGCTATCAGTGTGTGAAGAGTGGCAGAAGAGGGTTGCATTGACAATCCAACACAATGGGCAGCACTTTGAACACATTTTATAAGTGGTCAGAAACTTGTAAATAACTCATGAAAGAATAAAGTAACGTTAAAACCAAGCACACCATTGTTTTTCTTGTGAAATTCTCGATAAGTTTGATGTGTCACATGACCCTCTTCCCATTGCAAAAACTAAAGTTGGATACAAAATGGCCGACTTAAAAATGGCCGCCATGGTCAACACCCAGCTTGAAAAGTTTCCCCCCTCCCATATACTAATGTGCCACAAACAGGAAGTTAATATCACCAACCATTCCCATTTTATTTAGGTGTATCCATATAAATGGCCCACCCTGTATAATATTTGCATTTTTTTTAAGTTCGATTACCTATTTAATAAAAGCTGTTTTTTGTTAAGTATTATTGTTTATTAAACTTTATTGAATTCTTTTTTTTGTTCCACAAGTGCATTTTTACCTTGAAATTTCACTTTTTCCTTATAATGCATTGAGAAACCTATGTATTGTATTGTATTACTGCCTGCACATGTAAAGTTAAATGACCAGTACATGAGTTTTCTCTATTTCCACCCATTGCCACCGGGTGGTAACAGTGAGTCATAATCACCTCCCCATGGGTGATCACATAAGCACAATTGCTGTGCCTCTGAATTCACAGCGCAATTAATGTACGACACTGGGTATTAAGTGCTGGCTCCCAGCCCCGTACATTTACGACACAGGATGAGAAGGGGTTAAGGATTGTTTTCAAATATTAATATGTTTTTTATGTATAAAAGCATATTAAAAAATACTTTGAATAGCAAAGAACATCACCATTAAATGTGAAATGTTCATCAATGTGTTTGATCATGAAGGAGTTAATACTAAAAAAATAAAAATAAAAGTGTCCTTTATGATGGTTTGTTTTTCCTGCATGTAAACAAGACACCAACTTGCACCTGGGTCCTTATGTAATTTATACGCAGCAATGATGCACATTGTATGTTACCGACTGCATAATCTAGGTTCATTATATAATACAAATACAAATCTGTAAAGTGAATCAACACAGAAAAAAAACATGAACAAAAGCAAGTAATCTAATGAATATTCATTAAAAATAAAAAGCTTGAAGGTGCCATATTACAGAGTTCAAGGATTTACTAATGGGTACATCCATGATAATATGTCATCATCTAATTGTGCTCTAGTTTAAAAACACAAAATTACAGAAATGTTATTAAAAATGTGAATAATCAGCTTTCAGAATAAATATTTTAACATTTCAAGTGAAGTGTAATTAAGCTTCCGGCTGCTGTAATCTGAATATGTACAGTGATAAGAAAAACTTCAGAAATACTTTACAAACTATTATTTGTAAATCTTCCTAAGAGGCAAAAATGAAAAACAATAAAGGAGTGCAAATTACTAGCAATACATTCTTACTGTAATGTAACGAGCATGGAAGACAATTTCAGATCAACAAACTTATTTCTTAGGCATTTTATTAACATTCAATTACGCATATATTTATATGAGGAGTATTCTTATGAGGTTTGCCTGCTTGAATTTTCATTATTAGGCCTCACATACTGTACTTGGCCATATTACAGCTCTGAGTTTTATAGAGCCATAATAGGACACCTATAGAGGTGTTTGGGGCCTAACTGTACCTATGTATGTCTCTTATTTTATACAAGAGCTCCCGCTGTGCCAATGCAATCACCATGACGTACATGTATGGCATGGTGCCTTAACATAAGGCATTCTAGATGCAGCTATATTGGTCCTTGAATACACTTGAGAACAATTTTTTTCGTTTTTTATTGCGTTCCGAGAGCCATAACTTTAAAACTTTACATAGACATAGGCATATGAGGAATTGTTTTTTGCAAGAACAATTGTATCTTTTAATGGCACCATTGTGGGGTATATATAATAAACATAAAACCTTTTATTAATTTTTTTTGGGGGGTGGGTGGATTTAAAAAAAAACATAGCAATTCCTCCAATGTATTTTGGGTTTTGCTTTTACAGTGTTTACTATGCGGTATAAATAACATATTTTGAGACAGGAATTTTGTGACAGATTTTTAACTCCCTGCACTTTCTTGTTGCGATTTTCACTCCGTTCTTCAAGGCGTTTTTCCCCCATTGCCATTGAGTGCCGCGAGTAAAAACACTGTGAAAAAAACTTTTTCTGCCTCCTATTGATTTCAATGGGAGGTCAGAAGCGGTACTGCGGAAAGAAAGAACATGCCGCTTTTTTGCCCACGAGCATTTATAAGCCGCTACGAAAAAAAAGTCTCTGCTTCCCATTGAAATCAATGGAAGGCTGTTTCGGCCATTTTTTGGCACTGATGCCAACGCGGTTTCCGCGTCAAAATTCAGCGCCAAAAAACTCTGAGTAAACTGTGCCTTACTGATCCAACTATTGTGATGAAACAATGGGGAATGTATCATGTTAGAGATTAGAGATGAGCGAACTTATGAAAAGTTCGGTTCGGCTAGTTCGCCGAATTTCACGAAAAAGTTCGATTCGGACCGAACTAGTTCTGACCGAACCTGTAATTTCCGTGCGCCAAGCATGGTACTGTCCAGGGTGCTGATAGAGTTAATGGGCTGCACTAACTCTTTCAGCAACCTTGACAGTACATGCTCGGCGCGCGGAAAATAAAATTTTAATGTAATAAAAAAAAAAAAAATACGTTCATACTTACATTCCTCCTGTCCGGCCTCCAGCGATGACGTTTCATCCATGTCGCCGCTGCAGCCAATCACAGGCTGTAGTGGCGGTCACGCACGTCAGGATGACGTCAGAAAGCCGGCCTCCAGGGATGACGCTTCATCCCACCTGACCGCCTCTGCAGCCAATCACAGGCTGCAGCGGCCTCTGCAGCCAATCACACGCTCCTCTCCTGAAATACTCTGTGCTGCTTTAAACTCTGTGGACAGGTCAGGATCCTGTTTCTTTTAAATGCTGCTGGGGAACCCGCTCGATCCACTATATAAGGCTGCGCTACAGTGCAGCATTTAAAAGAAACAGGATCCTGACCTGTCCACAGAGTTTAAGGCAGCACCGAGTATTTCAGGAGATGAGCGTGCAGATTCAGTGCTGCTGTGAACTCTGCTCTTACCATTACGTAGCTCTCAGTCTGTTACCTCTCCTCCACTCCTGTCCTCAATAACACCTTCACTTGATTGGCAAGTCACCATGTAATGGTAAGAGCAGAGTTCACAGCAGCACAGAGTATTTCAGGATATGAGCGTGCGGATCTTGTGCGGGGTGGTGACTTGCCAATCATGTGAAGGTGTTATTGAGGACAGGAGTGGAGGAGAGGTAACAGACTGAGCTACGTAATGGTAAGAGCAGAGTTCACAGCAGCACAGAGTATTTCAGGAGAGGAGCGTGCAGATTCTGTGCTGCTGTTTCAGATTCGCTGCGAACCAAACTTTTCCTGATGTTCGGACCGAAACCGGGTTCGGTTGTCCCGGTTCGTTCATCTCTATTAGAGATACATGTGAGAAGATTTGTGACATCTTTTTTTGCTACCACTGTTTTCTATGATTAAAAGGGTTGTCCACTACCGGACAACTGATGACCTATTCACTAAACTGCAGCTCTGCTCCTTTTCACTTAAATAGGAGTAGAGCTCTAGCAGCTGATCGGTGCATGGTCCGGGTGTCGAACCACCACTGGTTGTATACAGATGAGCTATCTGGTGGATAGGTCATCAGCTCTCGGGTAGTGGACAACCCTTTAAACTCTTTTGGCACTGCTTAAAGATTTAGGTTACTGAAAAAAGTTAACAGCTTTCTAAGCACTATCCCATTGATTTGAACATACATTGATTAGAATATGTCAGATTGCCAGAAACCTCTTATCAGTGACAAAGGGGTTTGATTGCCCTATATAGTCCTTTAGCTTTAAAAATCTGGGTGGTAAAAAGGTATAAACTTTATCAATATGATATGCTAGAAAAAATACCAGCACTAATTTTAAACTAAAATACAGGGACCTAGGAAAAATAATATTATACATGTACAGTGAAGGAAATAAGTATTTGATCCCTTGCTGATTTTGTAAGTTTGCCCACTGTCAAAGAAAGGAACAGTCTAGAATTTTTAGGGTCGGTTAATTTTACCAGTGAGAGATAGATTATATTTAAAAAAAACCAGAAAATCACATTGTCAAAATTATATATATTTATTTGCATTGTGCACAGAGAAATAAGTATTTGATCCCCTACCAACCATTAAGAGTTCAGCCTCCTCCAGACCAGTTACACGCTCCAAATCAACTTGGTGCCTGCATTAAAGACAGCTGTCTTACATGGTCACCTGTATAAAAGACTCCTGTCCACAGACTCAATTAATCAGTCTGACTCTAACCTCTACAACCTGGGCAAGACCAAAGAGCTTTCTAAGGATGTCAGGGACAAGATCATAGACCTGCACAAGTCTGGAATGGGCTACAAAACCATAAGTAAGACGCTGGGTGAGGAGACAACTGTTGGTGCAATAGTAAGAAAATGGAAGACATACAAAATGACTGTCAATCGACATCGATCTGGGGCCCCATGCAAAATCTCACCTCGTGGGGTATCCTTGATCCTGAGGAAGGTGAGAGCTCGGCCTAAAAACTACACGGGGGAACTTGTTAATGATCTCAAGGCAGCTGGGACCACAGTCACCAAGAAAACCATTGGTAACACATTACGCCGTAATGGATTAAAATCCTGCAGTGCCCGCAAGGTCCCCCTGCTCAAGAAGGCACATGTACAGGCCCGTCTGAAGTTTGCAAATGAACATCTGGATGATTCTGAGAGTGATTGGGAGAAGGTGCTGTGGTCAGATGAGACTAAAATTGAGCTATTTGGCATTAACTCAACTCGCCGTGTTTGGAGGAAGAGAAATGCTGCCTATGACCCAAAGAACACCGTCCCCACTGTCAAGCATGGAGATGGAAACATTATGTTTTGGGGGTGTTTCTCTGCTAAGGGCACAGGACTACTTCACCGCATCAATGGGAGAATGGATGGAGCCATGTACCGTCAAATCCTGAGTGACAACCTCCTTCCCTCCACCAGGACATTAAAAATGGCTCGTGGCTGGGTCTTCCAGCACGACAATGACCCGAAACATACAGCCAAGGCAACAAAGGAGTGGCTCAAAAAGAAGCACATTAAGGTCATGGAGTGTCCTAGCCAGTCTCCAGACCTTAATCCCATCGAAAACTTATGGAGGGAGCTGAAGATCCGAGTTGCCAAGCGACAGCCTCGAAATCTTAATGATTTACAGATGATCTGCAAAGAGGAGTGGGCCAAAACTCCATCTAACATGTGTGCAAACCTCATCATCAACTATGAAAAACGTCTGACTTCTGTGCTTGCCAACAAGGGTTTTGCCACCAAGTATTAAGTCTTGTTTGCCAAAGGGATCAAATACTTATTTCTCTGTGCACAATGCAAATAAATATATATAATTTTGACAATGTGATTTTCTGTTTTTTTTTTAAATATAATCTATCTCTTACTGGTAAAATTAACCTAGCCTAAAAATTCTAAACTGTTCATGTCTTTGACAGTGGACAAACTTACAAAATCAGCAAGGGATCAAATACTTATTTCCTTCACTGTATATGAAAACAAATGCCACAGCAGCTTCATTGTTGTCACACATGCCATTATGATCAGTGACCCTGTTATTAGTGACTAATGTGTCAACTCTGCAGATAGAGAGGCAACAGACGTTTGCAGATTGCACCACTCTATCATTAGGTACCATAACTCATGCTATGGAGAAACTGACATGAGGAAACTATACTGCAGAATCACTATGATCTCCATATAGACCAAATGCAATAAGTAAGGATATATACAGTATAAGTGAGTGATTAAAAGCATGACCTCCTGAGGCTGGGTTCACACGACCTATTTTCAGACGTAAACTAGGCGTATTATGCCTCGTTTTACGTCTGAAAATAGGGCTACAATACGTCGGCAAACATCTGCCCATTCATTTGAATGGGTTTGCCGACGTATTGTGCAGACGACCTGTAATTTACGCGTCGTCGCTTGACAGCTGTCAAACGACGATATATATATAAATTTTTTTTATTGCTAAAAGAAAAGAAGCAGAAAGGTAAATCTGATCTGACTACATCATAGTATGGGAGACGCAAACAAACATTTAGATTTATGTTTAGAGTCACTCTATGGAAGCTCTCCCATTGTTTATAATAACATTTTGCCATTTTCCTTGACTAGGATTTATGGCTGAGCGATGACATTATATATAAAGTGATTTAATGTGTATAAATCTACAACTGACACAAATCTGTAATCATTGCGATCTGTCTAGAACCTTACTCAAACATATTAACTGCACACATTTTTGCCCAGCTACAAGTTGTTTGCTTTGTAACGGTTTAAAGATAATAAAACCCTAGAAAGTCTTTGCTAGCATTACTACTCTATTCCTCTATAGGACTATGAACAGTGTGGGGAAAATGTATCAAATTAATAGGGTAAATGTATAAGAGCCATAAGGTAGTGTAAGGAAGAGAAGTGTCTATTATTCCATAACATGAGGTCAATGTGTTATGTAGCATGCACTAAGTTAAGAGACTCATTCTCCATTTGTAAAGTGTTGTTCTTGTTTACCCCATTGTGTTTAATCAAGATTGAGCTCTCTCAAAAACAGAGGTGGGGGGCGTAAAACATTGTCCAACTTTTAGAGCGATCCCTAAAAAATCATTATATAAATTATTGAATTGTAGGTATCCAGTTTATAATACAAGCTTGCAGAAAGAAGTGCAGTTTAACAATAAATGGAGTATATGACGTTGCACATGCCGTTTCTAAAGTATGAAAAATGTGAAAAAAATTAGGTCAATATACAGATTATAGGAAGCAATAAAATGCATTCACCAGTCTCTATGTGGCTTGTATATGAATTCAGTAAGAGACAGTTATTAAATCTTAATGGGATTTATAAAATAATGATTTAGTAGTGTGTACCTACGATGTTCTATTAGTTGAAGCATATGTGACTAAATACTGTAGAGATCATGTATTATGTGTAAGGATTTTAACCCAGAAACTCTTGTGTTCCAAGCAGTAGCTATTCTCACTAGGCTACTAGCAATGTTGGACAGTGCTACTGCTGAAGATGTTGTCTAGGTTATCTTAATTCTTGGCTCTTGAGACTCCTTGATTACCTGATTAAACTTACCTTTTGGTTTACTATATAAGACTAGGATCACACACAGTTTTAATGATGTATTTGTGGCTGTTTTTGATTCAGGAATTTTAGCCAAACACAGGAGTGGATACAAAAGAAAGGAAATGTGACTTATGCCACCAAGAAGCACGAATACATCAGAGGAACCCGAAAGACATTATAAGTTAATGTGGTCCATCAGGTGCCGGGGGTATCCGTTTTATGATGCATCCGTCACTGTGTTGTGGCTTCCATTATAAATGTAAACCACAATGTTTTATAAGATGTTTTGCTATTGATTTGTGAGTAACGGTGAATAGTTTTTCTGTCCCACGGGACGTATATTTATATATAAAAAAGTGTTTTTGTGTTGACAATATTTTTGTCATGAAAAATTTGTGCAAAATGTAGTGAATATGCACAAAATTTTCTAAATTGTTACATGGATGTATGTGCATTTGGTGTAGATACTAGTTTTTGAAAAAGCATTTCTAACACCTAAAATATGAAACAAATGTTGCAAAATTTGTTAAATGTGGCATTATTGAGTTTTTGCAATTATAAGTCTGTACTGATCTTATTTAGGCTATTATTTTTTTTTTGTTTTTTTTGCTATGGAATATATTGTTTATATGCCACTTTATGGGGATACATTACAATGGCAGTTTAAATGGGCACATCTTAAGTCATATTAAGCTGTCAGGAAAATGCCTGTTCCCTTAAAGGGGTTGTCCAGGAATACATTTTATTAATATTTTAACTTAATTGGACATATATAAGTAACTTTATAATATAATGTCTATTTACCTCTGGCTGCGTTACTTGGTTCTGATTTGCGGTCACGTGATTGCACCCAGGGTAAATTTTTTATTTCCTGTGACGTTCCGTGCCTTTGCTCAGCCTGCATTTCTGACTGAAGAAAGGCACGGTGCGTCATCAACTACATTTACAGACAGTGGGCCGGGCGGATGTTTCATGAGCTCTTCAGAGCTCCGCCTCCTCTGGTCCCGCTGTCTGTAAACGTAGTTGATGACGCGCCGTGCCTCTGCTCAGCCGGAAGTGCAGGCTGAGCTAAGACACAGAAAATCATCAATCATAGTGCAAGAACCATCCTCCTCCTGTCTCGTCATCCACACCTCCTCCTCCTTCTCTCTTGGAGCTCCCGCACTGCCTGTAAAGGTAGTTGATGACGCGCCATGCCTCTGTTCAGCCGGAAGTTCTGCTGATCAAAGACGTCGTCTCTTAGTACACACTCCCTGCTCGTTCTACTCTCTGATGTAGAAGGAGGAGGGGGCAGCACTGTAATTCTTCAAAATCCACGCGCCCTGATGGTTACATAAAGACAGGGCTGATGGGGTTACATTCCCAATCATCCCTGTATGTGACCCCCATCATTCCTGTATGTGAACCCCATCATCCCTGTGTATTACCCTCAACATCCCTGTCTATTACCCCCAACATCCCCGTCTATTACCCTCAACATCTCTGTCTATTACCCTCAACATCCCTGTCTATTACCATCAGCATCCCTGTCTATTACCCCCAACATCCCTGTCTATTACCCCCATCCGTCCTGTATATAATTTCCATCATCCCGGTATAGGATGATGGGGGAAATACACAGGGATGATGGGGGTTATACACAGGGATGTTGGGAGTAATTTACAGTGATGATGGTGGCTATATACAGGGATGATGGGAGTTATATGCAGGGTTGATGGGGGTTATATACAGGGATGATGGAGTTATGTCATCCCTGTGTATTACCCCATCATCGATGCATATACCCTGTGATCCCTGTGTATTACCTCATCATCCCTGTGTATTACCCCCAACATCCTTGTGTATTACCCGACATTTCTGTATATAACCCCCATCCCCCTGTTTGATTTTTACTGGGTGTGTGTGTGACAGTGTGCAGGGAGCTGGTTGACTGTAATTAGAGCAGGGAATGACCTGTTAACATAGAGGGGTGTGGCAGTATGCAAATAGCTGAGATGCTGTGGAGGGAGGAAGGGGGATGTAAGCTGTCTCCTCAGATGCAGCAAGGGATCATGGGTATGGTGGGTTACAAGAAAGGAAACAGCCAGGACCAGAAGCAGAGGATGTAAACAAACAGAAAGAGCAACAGTGATGATGGATATCAAACAGAAACTGGTTAGAAAGTATGTAGGGGGTTTTAGGGAAGGCAAACCAATGCTGGGGGAGACTTTTTAGAAAATATTTTTTCTTAGCCAACCCTTTTAAGATTACCATGGCTATGGTTCTGGCTTCTGGGCATGTCTGTTTTACCTTGAGCCTATCTCTTTTGTCTGTCTTTCTGCCTTCAGGTGTAGAATTAGTATTTATACCCATCCTCCTCCACCTGTCAGTGCTTGTGAATTTTCCTGTCTTCTGCTGTCTGATCAAGTTTCCTACATTCCTTGCACTCCTGACTTCTGGACCTCTTGGAAACTGACCTCGGCTTGACTCTTGTTAACCCCTTGTTTTTGGATTATCTGCTCTCGGACGGTTTTGACCTTTGCTATTCCTGACATCCGCTTGCCTTCTGATTTGGCCTTTCTGTTTAAGCCCTGGTTTCCTGCTCAGGTTAGTCTGCATTTCACCTCCTATCCAATGCTGAATTCTGCTAAGACAACCTGGGTCCTAAACAGCAAATTCCATCCCACCTTGCGGTCGACTCTGGTGAACACCTTTGGGTCACCTTAGACATTGTCGATCAGAGTTGTGATGGATTTGAGGTTGTGGTTTTATGTGCACGCTCTCTCCCAGAACTCTCCAGCAACCTTTGGGGAATGGCTCAAATTGCAATTCCATAACACTAACCATATAAATACAACTATCTTCAAAAGGTTACCTCAACAGGCAATGATAGATGTAGTGAGGGAAACTGTCACATGATAAGGCTGTCATAATCACTACAAATAAGAAACAGTAAGCTGGGTCAGAAACTAAAACCTACAAGAGGAGATTTATCAAAACTGGTGTAAAGGAAAAGTGGAGCAGTTTTCCATAGCAATCAATCAGCTTACAGCTCTCATTTTTCATGGATAAATCTCCACAAAGGCTTCAATAAAATAAGGTATTACCACACATGGCCTCATAAAAAAATGCATAACCTCCAACATTTGTAGACTAACCTTTGCTTTAGTATGTGCTACACAATATAGAAACAGATTTTCTGGCACAGATGACCCCAGAAATTTCCTGCCACAAATGCCCCTCCTTTGTGCCAGGCTTACGTCTCCATTATATGGCATATTTATTAATGCATAGTGGCAGAACTGTGCCTCATAAAAGTGGTACCCAGTTATGGCAGGTCAACCTCCATGTTTATACAAATAGACTAAGAATTTACTATGCCATGGATTGCAAATGAATGAGAGCATTTGCCATATTAGAGTTATTCTCCCTTAAAAGCATTACTGCTAGAGGAGAACACTGTACCACACATAGGCCAACACAGTGTCTCCATACAGGGTCAGTGCAAATAAGTTTTAGTGGGACAGAGACTGATACTGATGTGTATAACTATGCTCTATGTACTAAACTGGGTGTTTTATTCATGTATATATAAGGAAATATATAACAAATAAGGATTTAAAAATATATATATATATTTACGGTCACATTAGAGTAATTGTTTTATTTACTCCACAATGTAAAGCACTATATTAACATAGTTTTTAATTTCATCGATGTACATTACCATTGTAGTACAATATTGTGAGGAATCCTGGAAAAATTGTTTAAATCCAACATGTGAAAAACCACGCTATCTAAATATAATGTTTTTAATTTCTAAGTTTACATTTAGTGTACATCAAACAAGTCACATGTTTATAAAGCATGAATGGTAATTGTATCCTTAGCCTAGCATTTCCTAGAGGATGCATTGAGGAGCTGTCTGTACTATTTATTATTCCAATGTTAATTCTGACCTTCAGAGGTTTAGATGAAGGTTTAGATGAAGGAAATGCTTTCAGTCTCCTTTTTCCCCACAGATATCTGATTTTTATCAGGCAATCAGATGTATACTTGCAAATGTGTAGCAGAGTTTGGCCCCTCATCTTATTTGTCTATTTCTTGACCTCCACAATTGAAGAGGGCAATTATTATTTTTTCTATTGTCATCAAGTGCTTTTTTAGTCTGAGAGCCATGTACTGATCATCTAATATATTCTATTTCTTAACTAAAATAATGTAATTCAAATTTTAATTTAGTTCATTTTGTTTTATTGATTAAATCCTCTATGAAAATTAATAACGTAATGTGCCAACATATTTTATTATTTTCCATTGTGATTTCATGTCCCCATATAACTACCAATTTTTACCATAGCAGAATCCAGATTCCTTCTTAATATTTATTTTAGTAGAAAAAAAACAAAACAAGGTTATTAATTTCTATGGCATACATTTTATAAAAATCCAAAGGCAATTTTTTGCAAAATTAGCAGAAAAAACCCCCCAGTAAAACTGATTACCCCCTTCCCGACATTTGATGTATCCATACACCAAAGTCGGGTAGGGAAAGTATGGAGCGGGCTCACGGAGTTAACCCGCTCCATACGATGCCGGTGTCGGCTGTATGTTACAGCCGACACTTCAGAGTAACGAGCAGCATCGCGCTCGAGCGCGATCCCGCTAATTTAACTCGTTAAATGCTGCGGTCAATAGCGACCACAGCATTTAAATCGTTAGAAAGAGGGGGGCGACCCCCTCTAACAGCTCATCGCGCCCCCCGCAATGCAATCGTGGGGGGGGATGGTTGCTATTGCTGCCTGGGGGCCCAATGAAGGCCCCCAGGTCCGCCATCTTCGTGCTCCTACTAAGCGCTGCCTCCGGCAGGGCTTAATGTGTGCCTGTCAGAATCACGATATACTGCAATACATTAGTATTGCAGTATATCGTGCAAGCGATCTAATGATCGCTGGTTGAAGTCCCCTAGGGGGACTAATAAAAATAGTAAAAATGAGTTTTTGGGGGTTATACACAGGGATGTGGGGGTTATACACAGGGATGTTGGGGGTTATACGCAGTGATGATTGTGGTTATATACAGGGATGTTGGGAGTAATTTACAGTGATGATGGTGGTTATATACAGGGGTGATGGAAGTTATATGCAGGGTTTATGGGGGTTATATACAGAGATGATGGAGTTGTATCATCCCTGCACATTACCCCATCATCGATGCATATACCCTGTGATCCCTGTGTATTACGTCATCATCCATGTGTATGATCCTCCAACAGCCAGGACCAGAAGCAGGGGATGTAAACAAACAGAAAGATCAACAGTGACGCTGGATATCAAACAGAAACTGGTTAGAAAGTATATAGGGGGGTTTAGGGAAGGCAAACCAATGCTGGGGGACACTTTTTAGAAAATATTTTTTTCCTGGCCAACCCCTTTAAGATTAATTACCTTGGCTATGGTTCTGGCTCCTGGGCATGTCTGTTTTACCTTGAGCCTATCTCTTTTGTCTGTCTTTCTTACAAAGCTTTTTTTTGTGAAAAAAATCAATAAATATATAAAACTACAACCCCCCCCCCTTTTCCCATTTTCCCCTTAGAGCATAGTGAAAAAATAATAAATAAACATAATTGGTATCGCCACGCCCATAAAAGTCTGAACTATTACAATATATCATTATTTAACCCACACGGTGAACGGCGTAAAAAAAAATTGTAAATGCCAGAATCTCTATTTTTTGGTCACCTAATCTCCCACAAAGAATGAAATAAAAAGTGATCAAACCGTCGAATCTACACCAAAATGGTATTATTAAAAACTATAGCTTATCCCGCAAAAAATAAGCCCTCAAGTCTTAATCGACGTAAAAATAAAAAAGTTGTGGCTCTCGGAATTTGGCAACACAAAATAAATTCTCTTTTTTACACTTAGGTTTTTACTTGTAAAAGTTGTAAAATATAGAAAAAACTACATATATTTGGTATCGGCGTAATCGTATTGACCCACAGAATAAAGTTAACATGTTGTTTTAATTGCACAGTGAATTACATAAAAACGGCGGGCAAAAATCCATGGAGGAATCGCTGTTTTTTTCATTTTCTACCCCACAAATAATATTTTTCCTCTTTCCTAGTACATTATATGGCAAAATAAATACTGCTACGAAAAACTACAACTTGTCCCGCAAAAATCAAGCCCTCATAGTACTATATTGACTGAAAAATAAATACGTTATGGCTTTTGGAAGGTGGGGAGGAAAAACGAAAATTAAAATCTGAAAAAGGGCTGTGGCGGGAAGGGGTTAAAAAATGAAAAAATAGCTTAGATTACTGTTTTTTTGTTGTATTATGATTAGTGAAAGATATTTCGTTTTCAGGGTGTTTCTTTTTTTCAGATTTAAAATAAATTAATTGGTGAATTTTGTGTAAGTAGTTTCCTTGTTTAATGCAAACTAAGGACTTTCTACATGTGGTCAAATGAATGTTTCTCCATTGGAGCAAAAAAAAATACAGCACTTCTGGTCCATTCATTTGGTCCATAATTACTCCTGCTTAGAACCAAACCATCCCATCGTTACACTATTACTATGATAAAAAGAAAGGAAGCAAATAATTCATGTCAACATTTAAACACAATGTATGTTTTCAAGATGTTTAACAGGCCATACACATTAGATACATTTAGACTGAGCCTGGCATTTTCAAAGGAGTTGTAAGAAAATGTAATATGTATGTGTAGTCCACTCTGTCTGCCCCCCCCCCCTACAGACAGTAGAAGAGGGGTAAGATGGTACAGAGTAACACATGACTGCAAGGTTAGGCCAGATAGAGGATTTGTTTGTAGTATGTAACCATGGAGACACTTAGGACTGCATAGGAGCTGTAAACACCAAAATTGTAAATTTTAGTTTTTTTTATCAGTTTTAGTGCAATCATTTTTGGTCAAAGCCTTGACTGAATGCAAAGAGAGAAGAAAAGGAAAATAATTTGCATACAGAAAGGTGTATTTTCAACACCAATATAAAAATGAGCTTTAAAGACTAAGCAAAGTAAAACTTTGGAATTCCCTCTCACAAGAGGTAGTAATAACAAAAACAATATCAGAATTTAAACATGATTACACATGTATTTTATTGTATAAAGAGTTATAATAATAAGAAGACAATATAACATTTAAGTGATTTTTTATTTTGGACAATATTTTTGGGAAATTAGTTGATCACAGGGTATTTAGCTGCTGGGATCCCTAGTGATTATTTGTATTTTGTAGGGAAACCCGGCAGCAAGTATTCAGAGAGAATCAAAAAAGTAGAAGTGAGAAAAATACGATTTTATGGATATGAGCCTCTTTTTCTACAGTATGTAACTATACAACCCGAGTTTTAGTTTTGTTCAGATACATTGATTCAGTTTTTGGGGAAAAACATTCTCTATCTTTATTACTTTCTACTTCATTCAATAAATGTAAATGACAAATGCTGAAAAAAATCCTCTAAATCTAATGGCGGAAGGAGGTGAAGGGAACAAGTGAGCCCTAATCTACCCACCGCCCTGTCCCTGCCTACTTGCAACGACCCGCCCTAGGCGACGGGGTACAACTGGGCGGCGGTCCCTACGCTGTCTAAGTGCAAGGGGGTACAAACAGGGAACACGCAAGGGAATACAGTAGCCCACGGAACGCCGCGAGGAAACGGAGCGGGAAAGAGCCAGTCAGGATCAGGAAGTAGTGGAGTATACAAACGGGAGCACGGAGCAGAAGCAAGCCAGGGGCAGAGCAACGCAGGATAAACGGAACTGAAGCAAGGCAGAAGCACGGCAGAAGCAGGCTGGAGCAAGGCAGCAGTGGGGCCAGGAATCCAAGAGAATAACAAGCAAGGAGGAAGAGAAAACGGCAGGTATAAATGGACAGGGGGCGGAGCTAACTCTGACTGACCAGGCCGCAATAGGCTCTCCCACTCCTGAGCCTGCCACCCTGATTGGTGGGAGCAGGTGTCAGTCTCAGAGGTCTGGCCTCAGGTGTCGACTGATTAATCCTGGGAGTATACCCAGACGTAGTGCCTGGCAGATCCTTTACAGTACTCCCCCCTTTATGAGGGGCCACCGGACCCTTACTAAGAGGACCCGGTTTAGTGGGGAAGAGAAGGTGGAACCTCCTGATCAATACCCCAGCGTGAACATCTCGAGCAGGAACCCAAGTCCTCTCCTCCGGCCCGTATCCTCTCCAATGGACCAGGTACTGGAGGGAGCCCTGGATCATCCTACTGTCCACAATCTTGGCCACCTCGAATTCCACCCCCTCAGGGGTGAGAACGGGAACAGGAGGTTTCCTCGAGGGGGACCAGGACGGGGAGCAGCGTTTCAGGAGGGAGGCATGGAAGACGTCGTGTATACGAAAGGATGGGGGCAGCTCCAGACGGAAGGATACAGGGTTGAGGACTTCAATGACCTTATAAGGTCCAATAAATCGGGGAGCAAACTTCCTGGACGGGACCTTAAGGCGCAAGTTCCTCGACGACAACCACACAAGATCCCCGACGACAAACCGGGGGTTAGCAGAACGTCTACAATCAGCCTGAATCTTTTGTACGCTCTGGGACGCCTCTAGGTTCTTCTGAACCTGGGCCCAGACTGTGCACAGTTCCCGATGAACGTCCTCTACCTCGGGATTATTGGAACCACCAGGGGAAACGGAGGAGAACCTAGGATTAAACCCGAAATTACAGAAAAACGGGGAGACCCCTGACGAGTTACTGACCCGGTTATTCAGGGAAAATTCGGCGAGGGGAAGGAATGAGACCCAATCAAATTGACAGTCAGAAATGAAACACCTTAAATATTGTTCCAGGGATTGGTTAGTCCTTTCCGTTTGGCCATTAGTTTCGGGATGGAAGGCGGAGGAGAAGGACAGATCAATCTCCAATTTTTTACAAAAAGCTCTCCAAAATAAGGAAACAAATTGTACCCCTCTGTCCGAAACGATATTGACTGGGGCCCCATGGAGACGCAAAATGTGTTTCACAAACAAAGAAGCTAACGTCTTGGCGTTAGGTAGTTTCTTAAGGGGCACAAAGTGGCACATCTTGCTGAAGCGGTCTACTACCACCCACACCACCGACTTGCCCTGAGATGGAGGCAAATCGGTGATAAAATCCATGGAGATATGGGTCCAAGGTCTCTGGGGAATGGGCAAGGAACGTAGTAAGCCCGCAGGTCGGGACCTAGGGGTCTTGGACCTAGCACAGACCTCACAAGCGGCGACGTAAGCCCTAACATCTTTAGGCAACCCAGGCCACCAATAGTTTCTGGTAATGAGGAGTTTGGTACCCAAGATGCCAGGATGACCAGATAGAGCGGAGTCATGGTTTTCCCTGAGCACCCTTAGCCGGTATTGCAGGGGGACAAACAGTTTGTCCCCAGGGAGGTTCCCGGGAGCTGAACCTTGATCAGCCGCGATGTCAGAGGCTAAGTCAGAATCAGTGGCAGAAACAATTATACCAGGGGGTAAAATACAAGCAGGATCCTTCTCAGAAGGAGGATTAGCCATGAAACTACGTGACAGTGCATCAGCCTTAATATTTTTGGACCCAGCCCTATAGGTAACCAAGAAATTAAATCTGGTAAAGAATAGTGCCCAACGAGCTTGTCTAGGATTAAGCCTCCGGGCAGATTCTAGGAAAACCAGATTCTTGTGGTCAGTAAGGACCGTTACCTGGTGTCTGGCCCCCTCCAAGAAGTGACGCCACTCTTCAAAAGCCCATTTAATGGCTAAAAGTTCGCGGTTGCCAATATCATAGTTACACTCCGTGGACGAAAACTTCCTAGAGAATTAAGCACAGGGGCGGAGATGGGTGAGGGAGCTGGTACCCTGGGACAAGACGGCACCCACTCCCACCTCGGACGCGTCAACCTCCACAATAAATGGCTCCCTTTGGTTGGGCTGAACCAGCACGGGGGCCGAGATAAAGCACTTCTTGAGGGTCTCAAAAGCCTGGACGGCCTCAGGGGGCCAATGGAGGACATCAGCACCCTTGCGAGTGAGGTCCGTAAGAGGCTTAGCGACGACCGAGAAGTTGGCAATAAATCTCCTGTAATAGTTAGCGAATCCCAAAAAACACTGTAGCGCCTTCAGGGAGGCAGGTTGGACCCATTCCGCCACAGCCTGAACCTTGGCAGGGTCCATGCGGAATTCATGAGGAGTGAGGATTTGACCTAAAAATGGTATTTCCTGTACCCCAAACACACATTTTTCGGTCTTCGCAAACAGATTATTTTCCCGAAGGACCTGGAGGACCTTCCTGACATGCTCCACGTGCGAGGACCAGTCCTTGGAAAACACCAGTATGTCATCAAGGTACACTACAAGAAAATTACCCAGGTAATCTCTCAGGATTTCATTAATAAAATTCTGGAAGACGGCAGGGGCATTACACAACCCAAAGGGCATGACTAGGTATTCGAAATGACCTTCGGGCGTGTTGAACACAGTTTTCCACTCATCCCCCTCTTTGATGCGGATAAGGTTATACGCCCCCCGTAGATCGAACTTAGAGAACCATTGGGCCCCCTGAACCTGATTAAAAAGATCCGGAATCAAAGGCAGGGGATACTGGTTCCTTACTGTGACCTTATTCAAGTTCCGATAATCAATGCACGGCCTAAGACCACCATCCTTCTTCCCCACGAAGAAGAAGCCAGCACCTACAGGAGAAGTCGAGGGGCGAATGAAACCCTTGGCCAGGCATTCTTGGATATACTCCCTCATAGCTTTACGTTCAGGACATGAAAGATTAAATATCCTCCCCTTAGGAAGCTTGGCATCAGGCACCAAATCGATGGCGCAATCGTAATCTCTATGAGGGGGCAACACCTCGGAGGCCTCCTTAGAAAACACATCAGCGAAGTCCTGAACAAACTCAGGAAGCGTGTTTACCTCCTCCCGGGGAGAAATAGAGTTAACCGAAAGACATGACATCAGGCATTCATTACCCCATTTGGTGAGATCCCCAGTATTCCAATCAAACGTGGGATTATGCAGCTGCAACCAGGGAAGACCTAATACCAGATCGGACGATAATCCCTGCATCACCAGTACAGAGCACTGCTCCAAATGCATGGAGCCAACACGGAGTTCAAAAACAGGAGTATGCTGAGTAAAATAACCATTAGCAAGAGGAGTGGAGTCGATACCCACTACAGGGATAGGATAAGGTAAATCAATAAAAGGCATCTCTAGAGACATAGCAAATTCCACAGACATGATATTAGCAGATGAGCCCGAATCCACGAAGGCATTGCCAGTGGCAGACCGGCCAGCAAACGAGACCTGAAAGGGAAGCAAAATCTTATTGCGTTTAGTATTAACGGGAAATACCTGTGCGCCCAAGTGACCTCCCCGATGATCACTTAGGCGCGGAAGTTTTCCGGCTGCTTATTCTTGCGCCTGGGACAGGTGTTCAGTAGATGCTTGTCGTCCCCACAATAGAAGCAGAGACCATTCATCCTGCGAAACTCTCTACGTTGTCGAGGGGACATGGAGGCCCCGAGTTGCATAGGTACCTCCGAGTCCTCCGTGGAAGAGCGAGGAGACGGGACCTCGGGGGGAATCGCAGGGCAGTCAGAGGGGAAAACATTGAAACGTTCAAGCTGACGTTCCCTGAGACGTCGGTCAAGTCGTACTGCTAGGGCCATAATCTGGTCTAGGGAGTCAGAAGAGGGGTAGCTAACCAGCAGATCCTTCAGGGCGTCAGATAATCCTAACCTAAACTGGCACTTTAGGGCCGGGTCGTTCCACCGGGAAGCTACGCACCACTTTCTAAAATCAGCACAGTATTCCTCAACAGGTCTCCTACCTTGACGTAAGGTCACCAGCTGACTCTCGGCTAAGGCAGTCCTGTCAGTCTCGTCGTAAATGAGACCGAGGGCAGAGAAAAACCGATCAACGGAGGAAAGTTCAGGGGCGTCAGGAGCCAAGGAGAAGGCCCACTCTTGGGGCCCTTCCTGGAGTCGGGATATAATGATACCCACCCGCTGGTTCTCGGAACCTGAGGAGTGAGGTCTTAGGCGGAAATAAAGTCTGCAACTCTCCCGGAAGGAGAGAAAAGTCTTACGGTCCCCTAAGAACCGGTCAGGTAACTGGAGGTTGGGTTCTAAAGGTGAGGTGAGGGGTACTACAAAGGCAGCGTCAGACTGATTGACCCTCTGAGCCAGGGCCTGGACCTGTAGGGAGAGGCCCTGCATCTGCTGGGTTAGGGTCTCAAGGGGGTCCATTATAGCGTCAGCGTAGAAGAAATGGTAGACTAGGTAAGGGCTTGTTATTATGTAATGGCGGAAGGAGGTGAAGGGAACAAGTGAGCCCTAATCTACCCACCGCCCTGTCCCTGCCTACTTGCAACGACCCGCCCTAGGCGACGGGGTACAACTGGGCGGCGGTCCCTACGCTGTCTAAGTGCAAGGGGGTACAAACAGGGAACACGCAAGGGAATACAGTAGCCCACGGAACGCCGCGAGGAAACGGAGCGGGAAAGAGCCAGTCAGGATCAGGAAGTAGTGGAGTATACAAACGGGAGCACGGAGCAGAAGCAAGCCAGGGGCAGAGCAACGCAGGATAAACGGAACTGAAGCAAGGCAGAAGCACGGCAGAAGCAGGCTGGAGCAAGGCAGCAGTGGGGCCAGGAATCCAAGAGAATAACAAGCAAGGAGGAAGAGAAAACGGCAGGTATAAATGGACAGGGGGCGGAGCTAACTCTGACTGACCAGGCCGCAATAGGCTCTCCCACTCCTGAGCCTGCCACCCTGATTGGTGGGAGCAGGTGTCAGTCTCAGAGGTCTGGCCTCAGGTGTCGACTGATTAATCCTGGGAGTATACCCAGACGTAGTGCCTGGCAGATCCTTTACACTAAAGCTTGCATTAGCCACAACGATGATTAATTTACCGCATTATTAAAAAAAACAATTCTCAACTAAACAGACCAGCCACAAAATGAATTGATCGGATAAAACTTTTGATCTTGATTACACGTACTAAAAGTTTGCTTTTCTGTAATGTTCCAGAATGGAATCTTTTGTAATATGATTACGTTTTACAACAACAACACAAGGTTATCTCCAGCCTGTAGTAAAAATGACTTTAATGTTCAACAAAGGCTAAGGACAGAGTGTTTACCCTGATCTCTGCCAACTATAAAATCTAACTGTCTTATATTTTACCTGATGAAGATATATAGGACACCTTTATGAATTATTGATAGGAGACAGCAAGAGAAAAGGCATTTATCTGCACAAAAATATTTGGCTTTTATGCTGTAGATATTTAAACACTTACAAACCTAAAGTAAACTGAATTATCTCCAGGTCAACATTATTTTTTTAAAGGCTCTACTAAATAAAGTTTAAGAGTATGTTCACACGTGGCAGATTTGTTACAGAATTTTTTTTGGAATGTCCCATTTATCTAAATGGGGCATGCAGAAATCCATATGTATGTTGCAGAAGCTATTCAAATGTACAGAACAGATCTTCAGAATATCTGAATCTGAATATGTAAACATACCCTTAGGCGCTGATCAAACACACAGTTTTAGGCCGGATTCACACGAGCGTGTGCGTTTTGCGCGCGCAAAAGCTCCGTGTGTCATCACCATATGATGCGTGGCTGTGTGATTTTCGCTTTTCATTCATCAATTTTACTACTGTTGCGCGAATCATGCGCGGCACCCGGAAGTGCTTCTGCGTGCCGAGCGCGATTTGCACGCACCCATTGACTTCGATGGGTGCGTGCAGCGCGAAACACGGCCAAATATAGTACATGTCATGAGTTTCACGCAGCACACATACGCTGTGTGAAATTCACTGACAGTCTGAACGGCCCCATTCATTAACATAGGTCCGTGCGACACGCGTGAAAATCACGCGCGTAGCACGGACGTAAAACACGTTCGTGTGAATAAGCCCTTAATGTAGGTTTTGGTGTAGTTTTTGTGATGGGGCCTGCAGAAATCCATGCACAACCTGCAGAAACATCCTCATTCAGATGTATGAAACCGATTTTCGGACGCAGAAATTTCTGCAATAAATCTACCATGTGTGAATATAACCTAATAGGCAGCAATCATCAAGATAAATAACGTAATAATGTGTACACTGGGGGAGATTAATTAACAGTGTCATAGAATACATCGAAAAGAGTAAAAACGTGACAAAGTGCACCTCATTTATCAGAATGGCGCACAATTTTTAATATTGCTAAGTAAACGTATCTATTCTGTAACATTTCTTCCTTCTGCAGATATTTCAGGAAATGGATGTGTACATGTGTGTGTTAAAATGATGTTTTATTTCAATCATACTCCAGTTGTCCCACCTTCATTCAGGACCTTGGACAGCCAACATTACATACAACAAGGTAGTATAGAAAGGGTGCACTTCAAATGTTTTTCTCCTGCTTTTACTTTTTTGGTAATTAATAACCTCCTAATGCAACAGTAGTACTGGGCTAGGTAATGTCCCAATGGAACACCCTCCCTTGTATAATGCAAAGGCAGCTCTATATTAAGTATACATATATATATATATATATATATATATATATATATATATATATATATACAATCAAGAACACAGAGTCTAGAGCCAGATATATATCAAAATGTATCACAATTTTATTAAATACACATAGAACAAACATATTAAAAAGGTACATGGATGGAGAGACTCTATATATTGTAAACACAGGGAAATCAAGTAGACCAGGTTTAGGTTATACAGTATAATAATCCCTATATTAGGGGCATCTGAAAGGAGCAGTATATAATCATAAATGGCATTAGTTAATCTGTATGTAGACTAATTATAGTTAGGAACATCAAATGTGTAGTAGATAATTACTATAACAGAACTAAACCTATCATTAGTGATTCAGATAATCTTACCCATCACTGATCTCTGGTGACCTGGCAGTCTGTGTGTGTCGACATAGCTGTATAAGGTCTTGGTTTTTTTTTTTGTGGGACAAGTTGTATTTTTGAAAAGCACCATTTTGGGTACATAGAATTTATTCCATTAACTTTTATTAACTTTTTTTGGGGGGAAATAGCAAAAAACTTTTGCCACACTTTTTAGCGTCCTAAATTCACGCCGTTTACCGTGTGGTATAAATAACACAATAACTTTATTCAGCGGGTTGTAACAATTGCAATGATTCCAAATTGATATAGATTTTGTTTGTTTTACTACTTTTACACAGTAAAAACACTTTTTTGTCAAAATTTTTTGTTTTTATGTCTCCATATTTCAAGAGCCATAACTTTTTTATTTTTCCGCCGATGCAGCTGTTTGAAGGATTTTTTTTTTTGCGGAACACCTTGTAGTTTTTATTGTTTCCATTTTGGAGTAGATGCGATTTTTTGATCACTTTTTATCACATTTTTTTTAAGGCAGGATTCACAGAAAACGGCAATTTTTGTATTGCTTTTTATTTAATTTTTGGGCGATACCAAATGTGTGTAACTTTTTTACTTTTTTTTTTTTTTTTTAATAATAAAGCATTTTGTAAGGGGAAAAAGTGGGTTTTTAATTTTTTTTTTCACTTATTTTTTTCTATTAACTTTATTAAACTTTTTTACTAGTCCCACTGGGTGACTTCACTATGCGATCGTCTTATCGCTTTTATAATACACTGCAATACTTTCGTATTACAGTGTATTACTTGCTTGTCCATGTAAAATGCACAGGCATCGGCTAGGTCATGCCTTGGGCATGGCCTAGCAGGCATAACTAGTGTCAGATCTCGAGGCCTTTATTAGGCCCCCCGGGTGCTATAGAAACCACCAACACCCTTCGATCTTACTCAGGGTGGCGGTGGTGTGAGAGGGAGCTCCCTCTCACTTTCCAAAACCACTCAGATGCGGCGCTCGCTATTGAACGCTGCATCTGAGGGGTTAATCGAGCGAGATCGATACTGATATCGATCTCGCTCCTTAGAACAGGGTTCAAACGGCACCATGGCTCTATTTATTTATTCCAATGCAACGCCGTAAAAGGGCTATTGCATCGGAATAAAGCCCGTTAGTGGCCGCCGTAAAAACACTAAGGCCTCATTTACACGAGCGTATTATACGCGCGTGCGACGCGCGTGCTTTTCACGCGTGTCGTACGCACCTATAATAGTCTATGGGGCTGTTTAGACGATGCGTGAATTTTGCGCTGCGTGAGTGCGTTGCGTAAAACTCACGACATGTTCTATATTCTTGCGTTTTTCACGCAACACGCACCCATTGACTTCAATGGGTGCGTGAAAACAACGCATGCCACACTGACGGTCCTGCGTTGCATGCGCGAAAATCACGCAAGAGCTGTCAAAAGGATGAATGTAAACAGAAAAGCACCACGTGCTTTTCTGGTTACAAACATCCAAACGGAGTGTCAAATTAGAGATGAGCGCACCGAACTTCACCGGGTTCGGCCGAACTCGTTTTAACCGAACCCGGCAAAAAATGTTCGGGTACGCGACGTCAGGAGACAGTCACTGCCCACGGTGCTGAAAGACTTAAACTGTTTCAGCACCATGGACAGTGACTTTCGATCACAATATACATATACGTGTAAAAAAAAACAGAAGTTCTGACTTACCGATAAGTTCCGGCTCCTTCCTCCAGTCCGACCTCCCGGGATGACAATTCAGGCCAAGTGACAGCTGCAGCCAATCACAGGCCAAGCACAGGCTGCAGCCAATCACAGGCTGCAGCGGTCTCATGGCCTGCCGCGTCATCCTGGGAGGTGGGGCCGGATGACAAGAGAGGGACGCGTCACCAAGGCAACGGCCGGGAGACCGGACTGGAGGAAGCAGGCAGTTCATGGTAAGTGTGAACGTCTTTTTTTATTCACAGGTTGGTGTATATTGTGATCGGCATTCACTGTCGAGGGTGCTGAAAGAGTTACTGCCGATCAGTTAGCTCTTTCAGCACCTTGGACAGTGACGGGCGTCGACTAGCCTCATCTCTATGATGGCGGCTGCGCGAAAATCACGCAGCCGCGCATCATACACGGATGACACACGGAGCTGTCAATTGCCTTTTGCGCACGCAAAACGCAGCGTTTTTTTGCGCGCGCAAAACGCACACGCTCGTGTAAATGAGGCCTAAAGGGCGGTCACTAACGGCTTAAAGTGAACCTATATAATGTGCAGAAATCCGTAGTGGGGAAAGTAGCTTTTTCCTCACCTTCCAGCAACATGTAGTTCCCCTTTGCCTGCAGACTCTTTGCAAGGGTGTATTCACATATTAGGAAAATCTGAATGATATGAATGATAGCCATGACTAAGAGCACTTGAGGTGCTCGAAACACGTAGGCTCAGAATACCTACTTGTTGCTGCCTTGTTAACAAGTCTGCCTGTATGTACAATTTTATACGTCTTTTGATACCGAATAAACTTAGGAATACATTCTTTTTAACACTCCGACAGCGCTGGATCAATTTGTTCAATTTCCATTTGCTATCCGCCTTGGACCGCTGCGGAGATCCGAGCGAAGCTGGAGTGTCGGGCGTTGGACTGGTGAGCTGGAGGTTTCCTCCCCTTGTTTCATTTCTGTATTCACATATGACAGATTTTTTTGCAGAACTTTCTGCGACTGTCCCATTCATCTGAATGGGGCCTGCAGAAATCCATGTGTATGCTGCGGAAACAAACCTATTCAAATGTATGGAACAGATTTTCAGTCGCAGAAACGTCTGCAACAAAATCTGTGAATATACCCTTAGACCCTGATCACATACACAGTTTTGATGCAGTTTTTGTTGCAGTTTTTGGCTCAGTTTTTTGAGCCAAAGCAAGAAGTGGATCCAAAAGGAAGAAAAGGAATAAAGAAAAAACTGATGCATCTGCTTTCTTTTTTTTTCTCCATTCCTGTGTTTAACTAAAAAACAAAAATCCAAAAAGGCACAAAAAAATTGCATTAAAATTGCTCTGGAATTCTGCTGCGGCCAGTCCGCTGCGGAAATCCGCAGCGGACATTTTCTCCATTGGTTTCCACACCTTTTTAGTTAGGTTCGTGCACATGTGGCGGAAAACTCCACTGCGGACCATAGGCTGCGGTGCAGAATTTGGTGTCTGCAGCATACACTGGCTGTTGCGGACGTGTAGTGGGCTTGTTGCGGACTTATTGCGGAATTTCTCCATTGACTCCAATGGAGTTTCAAAATTCTGCAATGAAATCCGCAGATGTTATGTGTGTTGCGTTGCGTATTGGTTTTACAAACAGGATATTTCTTCATTCTGGCTGGACCTATGTGTTTCAAGGTCTATAGCCAAACTGAGATGAAATGTTTTAAAAGACAGCAGGATGTACTCTTCACCTGTATATGCAACGGCTAATCCGCATCAATTTACTGCACATTTTAGGCAAAGGCGCAACGGAATCTGCAACGCAGATTATGTGCGGCATTAATGCGGACAGTGTCGGCAGAAATACGCCACGTCTGGCCATGCCCTTATTCTCACCAAAATGTTCGCAAACCTTCTCACTCACCATAAAATGTATCTAGTAAAAAAATAGTTTGGCACCATATTAATTCTAAAAGCAATGCAGGCTATGGGTGCCATATTCAGTATCTATGTAATGTGAAACTAAGAAGGACTGTCTTTCATCTCTCTAAATCAGCTGTGTAACAAATACTAAAAGATATAGCTTAAATCTATGACTTCATTATCCCAGCCAAACATACACCGTGTTCCAAATTATTATGCACATTGGATTTAAGTGTCATAAACATTTAATTATTAGTTTTTCAATTAAACTCATGGTGGTGTTGTGTCTTAGGGCTCTTTAGATCATTGTAATCAATCTCAGACACCTGTGATAATTAGTTTTCCAGGTGTGCCCAATCAAAGGAAAACTACTTAAGACGGACGTTCCACATTATTGAGCAGGCCACAGGTTTCAAGCAATATGGGAAAGAAAAAGGATCTCTCTGCTACCGAAAAGCGTGAAATAGTGCAATACCTTGGACAAGGTATGAAAACATTGGATATTTCAAGAAAACTTAAGCGTGATCATCGTACTGTGAAAAGATTTGTGGCTGATTCAGAGTACAGACGGGTTCGTTCAGATAAAGGCATAATGAGGAAGGTTTCTGCCAGACAAATTAATAGGATTAGGAGAGCAGCTGCTAAAATGACATTGCAAAGCAGCAAACAGGTATTTGAAGCCGCTGGTGCCTCTGGAGTCCCGCGAACCTCAAGGTGTAGGATCCTCCAGAGGTTTGCAAGTGTGCATAAAGCTATTATTCGGCCACCCCTAAACAATGCTCACAAGCAGAAACGGTTGCAGTGGGCTCAGAAATACATGAAGACTAATTTTCAAACCGTGTTGTTAACTGATGAGTTCCGTGAAACCCTGGATGGTCCAGATGTATGGAGTAGTGGAGGGTTGGTGAATGGCCACCATCTCCCAACAAGGCTGCAATGTCAGCAAGGAGGTGGTGGAGTCATGTTTTGGGCTGGAATCATGGGGAGAAGGCTGGTAGGCCCCTTTAGGGTCCCTGAGGGTGTGAAAATGACCTCTTCAAAGTACGTAGAGTTTATAACTGACCACTTTCTTCCGCGGTGCAAAAAGAAGAACCGTGCCTTCCGTAGCAAAATTATCTTCATGCATGACAATGCACCATCTCATGCTGCAAAGAATACCTCTGTGTCATTGGCTGCTATGGGCATAAAAGGAGAAAAACTCATGGTGTGGCCCCTATGTTCCCCTGACCTCAACCCTATTGAGAACCTTTGGAGCATCCTCAAGCAAAATATCTATGAGGGTGGGAGGCAGTTCACATCAAAACAGAAGCTCTGGGAGGCTATTCTGACATCCTGCAAAGATATTCAAGCAGAAACTGTACAAATAGTCACAAATTCAATGGATGCAAGAATTCTGAAGGTGATATCAAAGAAGGGGTCCTATGTTAACATGTAACTTGGCCTGTTATGGTTTTTTTGATTGAAAGAGCTTTTGATTTCTGTAAATATGACCTCCTGATGCTGCAAATTCAACAAATTACCATTTTAGTTCTCTTTACAAACTTTAAAATGTTTTGATCTCTGTTGTGCATAATAATTTGAAACAGTGCATTTTGAGTTTTTTACTTCAAAAAAATAAATCTGTTATCATTAGGAGATTTGTTCAATAAAATGCACATTATACTCCAACGGTTGATGGCTTGAAGATTATACTGACTGTCATTTGCATCGACTATTTAGGAAAATCAGAGAAAAATAACATTTGCATAATAATTTGGAACGCGGTGTACAGTGAGATTCCTGATTACCGCTGCTTTGTACATTCCTATTCCACCAACAAGTTATCATCTTCTCCTCAGAATTGAATTTGATGCTTGTTATGACAATGCACAATTTAGATAAGTCTTTCTGTCCTATCTGTATATGACCTATACAAGGTACAGATGTAGCCAGTTTTATCTTGACTCTGATAACTTGCTGCAGCGTGATATCACACAACAAAAGCCATTGAAATGTCATTGAAAAAGTCAAGTTAAAGTGATTTGACACTGTGTATTTTATGCATTAAAAGTCAAGGTAAAGATGGCTACATCTATATAGCAATTTACATAGTGACATCAATCTGTAAATACTCTCTAAAATGTGTATACTGCATTGGTATAAAATGGAGCCTAGAGGAGATAAAGGTCAGGTGACCAGGTATCTAACTGTAAAGAATAGTTTCTAATTTAAATGCAATATTTAGGATGTACTGTCCTATATTCCCCATTTGCACACAGGCATACATATACTATTTTTGAAAACAATAATTAAATACACTTTGCAAATAATAAATAAAATGTAAACTATATGGAAGGATATGCTTAACCTGTTAACGCCGAAGGACGGATATATCCGTCCTTTGCAGCTCCTAGTTCGCGCAGGAGGACGGATATATTCGTCCAGTGATGGCGTGGTTACTGCCACTGTACCCACGCGATCAGCGGCGGGAGCACGGCTGTTATACACAGCCTGGTTTCTGCTGCAACTGCCGGAATCGAAGCGCGCTCCGATTCCGGCAGTTTAACCCATTAAATGCCGCTGTCAATAGCGACAGCGACATCTAATGTGTTTGACAGAGAGAGGGAGCTCCCTCTGTTACCCATCGGCGCCCCCGCAAAGAAATCGCGGGTCGCCGTCAGGTTTCCATGGCAGCCGTGGGCGTAACAAAGACCCCCAGGTCTGTCTTCAGCAAATGCCTGTTAGGCCTCCGACATGGCCTAATAGATTGCCTGTCAGTTTTACACTGACAGGCAATAATGCTTTGGTATACTAAGTATACTAAAGCATTATATATGCGATCAGCAGATCGCATAGTGAAGTCCCCTGGTGGGACAAAAAAAAAAAATGTAAAGCAGTTAAATAAAGTTTGTGAAAAAAAATAAAAAAATTACAGTCAAAATCAAATAGTAAAAGTATCAAAACAAATAACACATACACATATATGGTATCCCAGCGATCGTAACGGCTTGAACAATAAAATGAACACATTAATTAAACCACCGGATGAACGGCGTCCAAAAAAAACACAAAAAACAATGGCAAAATTCTCTGTTTTCTCCCATTCCCCCCATAAAAAATTAAATTAAAGTTAATCTATAAGTCCTATGTACCCCAAAATGGTACTAATGAAAACTACGCATTGGCCCGCAAAAAACAAGCCCACATACGGACACATTGACGGAAAATTAAAAAAATTACGTCTCTTGGAATGCGGTGACGCAAAAACAAGTAATTTTTTTTCTAAAAGGGTTTTTATTGTGCAAACATAGGAAAACATATAAAACCTTTACATATTTGGTATCCCCGTAATCGTGCCGACCCATAGAATAAAGTTAACATGTTATTTACGCTGCATAGTAAACGGCGTAAATTTATAACGTGACAATCAATGCTGGAATAGCTGCTGATTTTCAATACTCTCCTAAAATAAAGTTAATAAAAGTTAATCAATATATTATAAGCATCTAAAAATGGTACAATTACAAAATACAACTCGTCCCGCAAAAAACAAGCCCTTATATGGCTATGTCGACGGAATAAAAAAAAAGTTACGACCGTGAAAAAACAAAAAATAATCCTTGGTCATTAACGCTCAAAATGGCCTGGTCATTAAGGGGTTAAAGGGGTTGTACAGGATTAGTAACAACAGCAACACACCTGTCCATAGGCTGTGTATGATATTGCTCCTCAGCCTCATTCCTCAATAGACCTGAGCTGCAATACCAGATACAACCCATGGGCAGGTTCTTGATAACCCAAGTGAGACTAACCTCTTAAAAGGGTTAGGGTATGTTCACACGCAAACGCAAAATACGTTAGAAATTACGGAGCTGTTTTCGGGCGAAAACAGCTCTTGAATTTCAGAAGTTTTTGCAAGTACTCGCGTTTTTCGCGGCGTCCATTACGGAAGTAATTGGAGCTGATTTCAATGGAGTCAATGAAAAATGGCTCCAAAAACGTCCAAGGAAGTGACATGCACTTCTTTGAAGCGGGCGTGTTTTTACGCGCCGTCTTTTGATAGCGACGCCTAAAATTACACTTCGTCTGAACAGAACATCGTAAAACCCATTACAAGCAGTGGGCAGATGTTTACAGACTTAATGGAGCCGTTTTTTCAGGCGTAATTCGAGGCATAAAACGCCTGAATTACGTCTGAAAATAGGTTGTGTGAACATATCCTTAGTCTCTCCTGGATAAACGCTTTTTGAAGCAAGCTGTCCTAACGAGCAGATGATATTTGACTGCTTAAAAAAATGAACAATAAGATCTTATCACCCTGGTAAGCTGTGCGCGGGTGCACATTTTTCCTGCAGTGACCAGTGCAGGGTAAATATAGTATGACATTATGTTCATTGAAATGTATTGGTGCCTATTCAATAGGTACTCTGCTATGGCTAATACAGGGGGTTCCTGGGCAGGAGAACATTATATGACATCCTTATTATTCTCTTTTAGGGCATATGGACAGGGGTTATGCAGCTGGCATACCCCTTTAGTACATTAAAGGGTTTTCCCATTAAGAACTTTTGTCACCTATTCACAAGATAGGTAATAAATCTATGATTTCTTGGGGCTTCAACACTTGATTTTGGAAGGAGCAGTGGTTGCGAATGTCAACTACTGCTCCCCTTAACATCTATGATAATGACAGAAACAGCCGAGTGCAATGTCCATGAGAGTAATGGAAACAGCCGAGTGCTACACTTGGATGGCTCAGTCAGCCCGATAGACATTGACTGGAGCAGCACCGCACATGCCCGATCGCCACTCCATTCAAAATCCTTCTGATTGCTTTTTAGAGATCGGTGGGGGTCCCAGTGGTGGAGCCCCAACGATCATACATGTATTACCTATCCACATTTAATGTTAATTATGGAAAAACCCATTTAAGTACGTTTATTGTCTTTCTTTATATATATACATATATATATATATATATATATATATATATATATATATATATATATATATATATATTGTACACACCAGGATACATTTAAAGTAAAAGTCTGGTGATAAACAAAATTAAGTTACATTTTTTTATTTAATTTTCCTTACTTGTCCTTAACCACTAAAATAATTTATTTTCAGAATTGTTACTATAAGTTTGTCAGTTCTATTTTTCTTTACTAAATTAGTGCATATAGATAACAAAGCTAAAGAAAAGTCTCTGTGTGATCTTTGAAAAAGCCAAATTGGTCTCATTTTAGATTAGAAGGCAATCATCCCTCAAGCTTGCATCTCTTTTGATCACTAATAGTATAAATAGGACGAGTCTGATGCCAGGAAGAAAAAGAACAGAAGACAAACTTGCTATCCCATAAATCAAGACTACATCCAAATTGCCATTCTCTGTGTACAATAGCTTACTGAGGTTATTTCTCGGTCATATTCTATCCCAGTAGACAATAACAGATTGATAAAATAATAGCACTATAGTTCAAAACATGTGCATTACATTTACAATGCAAAACTGACCCAAGTATTCAAATGTAACATGACATGAAGGGCAAGGGTAGAAAATTACATGTCCAAGGGTGTATTTACACATGCTAAATTTATGGAATTTGTCTGTCCTGATTTCTGCAAAATGATGGCAAAAAAATGTCACAGTGAAAATGTGTCTAAAATGCTTTCATTTTTGGACCCCACAACATTTTTGTCATTTTTTCTGCCTAACGGTTGTATCTTTTTCTGCCACGATTTTGTGCAAAATAATGCCACAGAATCCCCTATGCTTGAAATAAAGAAACAAAAATTGTACTAGAACTTGGATATTTTAATTTTATTTAAAATTTCAACATCAGACAGCATGTGTCATATTTTTATCCTATGCCCCTCTTTCTGACAATAATATTCATAATAGTTAATGTTTTTATGTGGTGCCAGGACATACTGGGTTTGGGGGACACATCAAAAAAACAATCTTTGCTTGCTTTTGGCAACTTCTCCATATTTCCTTTGCGTTAGTTTTCATGTGCTTGAATGTATTACTGCTACAGTGAGTTGTTGCCATAACCAAGTATCTTCTGTAGTCTAAGCCTCAAATAGACTTTAAAGTCATGTTTATTACCATTATAGAATATAAATATTGTGGTTGTAATTAACATGTTGGCTGTGAAGTAATATGGCGGACACTTGATGTTAGCATGTTTTTCTTTAATGAACTTAAGGCTGGGTTCACACAACCTATTTTCAGGCGTAAACAAGGCGTATTATGCCTCGATTTATGCCTGAAAATATGGCTACAATACGTCGGCAAACATCTGCCCATTCATTTGAATGGGTTTGCCGACGTACTGTGCCGACGACCTGTCATTTACGCGTCGTCGTTTGACAGCTGTCAGACGACGACGCGTAAATTGACTGCCTCGGCAAAGAAGTGCAGGACACTTCTTTGCAACGTAATTTGAGCCGTTCTTCATTGAAATCAATGAAAAGCAGCTCAAGATTACGGGCGTCAAAGACGCCTCGCATAATACGAGGAGGAGCTTTTACGTCTGAAACGACGCAGCTGTTTTCTCCTGAAAACCGTCTGTCTTTTCAGACGTAAAAGACAGTTCTTGTGTGCACATACCCTAATAGTATGGCTGGCCGTATCTTATAATGCATGTTTTATATACATAAATGTAGGGTGTTATGTGCTGAAGTCTGTAGACAATGTAAAAGATACATCCTCACAAATGAATTTACATGTTTCTCTGGAAGCAAAGGAAATGTGAGGAAAACCATGTTAGAAGCAGGGGAAGAATACGGTGCCATAATACAGATCTGTAGGGACTCTGTGTGCTACCATACAGTGTCCATTCATGCGATAATTGCAAAGACCAATCAGAGACATTGAACTATTTACAATAAGTTACTTTTAATGCCAGTATTATATTACATGTATGAAAAGAGAAATCTTTTCCCATATGCAAAATAGTTGTCCTCTAGAAGGAAATAAAAACTGCATCTGTAGTGTTACCTAAAAGTGGCTATCCTGCAAGTCACTACACAAACAGGTTTCTTCTTTCTGAGGGGAGCTATTTTGCATACTTTTTCCAAGGGAACCTTTCCATAAAAGCTTCCGACTAGACTCTCCACAATTAGAATAAGTACCTTTCTAGAAGATTAGAAAATAATACACGGAAATTATATTTCTTTACAAAGTTAGAAAAATCGCAATATAAAAACAGGTAATCATTAGCAAAGTAGATCAGCTAAGAGAAAAAAAATGTCAGAACAGTGGTTCCAAGAATAGTACCTGTCACTATATTGCCGCACTGGAGTCCTAGGTTCAGATCTGACTGGAGCAACACTAAGGGCATGACCAGATGTGGCGGAATTGCTGTAAAAAACTGCAAAAAAAATAGAAGTTCCTACTTGCCGAGAACTCCCTGCTTCTTCCTCCAGTCCGGCCTCCCGGGATGACGTTTCAGTCCAAGTGACGGCTGCAGCCAATCACAGGCTGCAGCGGTCACATGGACTGCCGCGTCATCCAGGGAGGTCGGGCTGGATGTCAAGAGAGGGACGCGTCACCAAGACAACGGCTGGGTAAGAATTTCTTTTACTTTTACTAGTAAAAGGGCTGTCCCTTCTCTCTATCCTGCACTGATAGAGAGAAGGGAAGTATTTTCACCTCAATACGCAATGGCTAATCCGCATCAATTTAATGCCCATTTTAGGCAGACCCGCAACAGAATCTGCAACGCAGATTATGTGCGGCATTGATGCGGACAGTGGCGGAAGAAATACGCCACGTCTGGTCATGCCCTTACAGGGCACTTGCATTGTTTTTCAGTGCTTGCAATAGGTTCTCCCAAGCATATGTCACTGTTAATATAATAACGGGAAGTAAATGAATAAATATAAAGGAAATGATCTGATATCGTTACTACAAACCCTTATATCTGAAATGTAAAAAAAATCTTAAAGCTTCCATCTATCTATGGAGGCAAATTTATCATTGTTGTTAAAGGAAATGTTCTATGCAGCAACTGTCATTAATTTGACCTATGTTTGCAACATACAGTATTTATGCTGAGATCTTTGCCAACATTTACCTGTTAAAAGTGCACGACTACTGTAAGACAAAATTCTTTTGGCAGACATTTATTAATATGTTTTACAAGCTACATCCATATCAGACCTCCGCCAAATTGTTTTTGTTATAAAAAACTAAAAACTTTCTAAGCTGTTTAATATATCAGCTGGAGGAAATAAGCAGCTGATGGTAACTTCCTCCTGCAAAGTTAGTTGCATAATAGGGGTCTCAGAAGCAGGACCAGTTATTTATGATGAGAAAAACCCTTTGATGAACTACATTTTACAATTCATGCATGAACATCAGGCAATATTGATCAACAACCAAATTTATTGGTTGGTTTAAAGGAATTCTTAATTCACTTGATTGTTTGTGCTTCTTCTTCCTGCAAATGCCAGATCCATCAAGAAAAAAATTTTTAAAACTTTTACACAGTTAAGTTTTCTGCATTGTAATAATTGACTATATAATCTCCAAGTGAATCAATTTAATAGCTATTTACATTCTCTTTGTAAAATCCACTTATGATATGGGTACGCGGTGAGAGCAAAATATCTCACAGTTAACAATTAATTAATTGTAAATCAATGGCGTTTCTGCAGACTACAGTAAAGAGCTATTTTAGAGCAAAGAAATTCCCATCCCTGGGGGGTTGTGAGGAATAGTTATGTTTTAAAAGATAGCCATGCTCTATCGATTTGTTGACTGACAGTTGAGGAAAAAAGGATAAAAAATGTTCTGATAAAATATAGAATAAGATTACACTCGGAATTTGCAGTTAAAACTACATTAATGTCTAAGAAAATTTACAGATAAAGAAAATAATAAAACACTGTACATAATTTAGGAGAGCTGGTGACAATTGGTGATTATCATTCCCTGACTAATCAAAATAGTATCTTTACAGTTTTAAGAAATATCTATCCAGATATCGAAATGTGTTTTTACACTGCTGAGCTGATATTTTCTTGAGAAATTTTCCAATGCAATGACTATCTCAGCAGAGTAGGGGGTCTATTCTAAATACCTGCTGCCACATCTACATTTTTATAATTTGGGTGTAGTTAAATCTTGAAGCAGCGGCAGGACCTCCACTCTTAGTGTCCCAAAAGTGTTTTCAGAATGTTTCCTCCCACCCTCTGTACCTGCAGTTCAACATGACAGTCGTCTGTCAAATAGTAAATTTTGTCCCCCTTTCCCCACCAATACCTAATGTTCTTATTTATAATATATACTCCCTATTTCCCTCCACCCTATCCTTCTTAATGCACGGCTGGCTCCCCGGCTACCCTACCATGTATCTGTAATTGTGGACGCCCGCTCCTGCAGCTCCTTCCCCAGCTCCATGTTTTACCACTTTCATATATGTGCAGGTGTTAATATAAGTAACTGCTGATTGGCTACAGGGGTCGCCTGTCACACAGTGGAAATCTATTAATGTTTGACAAGTGCCACTCCCTCACCAATGCACCAAAGGGTGGCACTTATCAGACCCCTGCACCTGAAGCATTATGAGCAACTTGAACAAAGTGTTCAATTGGCTTTACAAATAAACTTAAGGCGGAAAGTATTTTTTTATTTTTGCCTACCCCCTTAATCACACAATAAGTGGCTGCCTACTCAGTCTATCCCTCAACCCAGCCATGGCTTTAACCCCTTAAGGACGCAGCCTAGTTTTGGCCTTAAGGCTCAGAGCCCATTTTTCAAATCTGACATATTTCACTTTATGTGGTAATAACGTCGGAATGCTTAAACCTACCCAAGCGATTCTGAGATTGTTTTCTCGTGACACATTGGGCTTCATGTTCGTGGTAAAATTTGGTCGATATATTCAGTGTTTATTGGTGAAAAATTGCAAAATGTAGAGAAAATTTTGAAAAAATTGCATTTTTCTGAATTTAAATGCATCTGCTTGTAAAACAGACGGTTATACCACCCAAAATAGTTACTAGTTCACATTTCCCATATGTCTACTTTAGATTGGCATCGTTTTTTGAACATTTTTTTATTTTTCTTGGACGTTACAAGGCTTAGAACATAAACAGCAATTTCTCATATTTTTAAGAAAATTTCAAAAGCCTTTTTTTTAAGGTACCTCTTGAGTTCTGAAGTGGCTTTGTGGGGCCTATGTATTAGAAACCCTGATAAAACACCCCATTTTAAAAACTAGACCCCTCAAAGTATTCAAAACAGCAGTTAGAAAGTTTTTTAACCCTTCAGGCATTTCACAGGAATTAAAGCAAAGTGGAGGTGAAATTTGCAAATTTCATTTTTCTTGCTGAATTTCAATTTTATTCATTTTTTTTCTGTAACACAGAAGGTTTTACCAGAGAAACACTACTAAATATGTATTCTCCAGATTCTGCAGTTTTTAGAAATGTCCCACATGTGGCCCTACTGCGCTCGTGGACTAAAACACAAGCCCTAGAAGCAAAGAAGCACCTAGTGCATTTTGAGGCCCCTTTTTTATTAGAATATATTTTAGGCAGCATGCCAGGTTTGAAGAGGTGTTGAGGTGTCAAAACAGTAGGAATCCCCCAATAGTGACCCAATTTTGGAAACTACACCCCTCAAGGAATTCATTTAGGGTTGTTGTTACCATTTTGACCGCACAGTTTTTTCACAGCACGTATTTGAATTGGGCTCTGAAATGAAAAAAATGTCATTTTTTCCAATAAAATGTCATTTGTGATCAAAATTTCTTATTTTCACAAGGAACAAAATACCCCATTTTGTTGCCCAATTTGTCCTTAGTGTGGCAATACCCCATTTGTGGTGATAAACTGCCGTTTGGGCCCATGGGAGGGCTCAGAAGGAAAGGAGCGCTATATGTTTGTTGGAGTCCAGATTTTGTTGGATTGGTTTTCGGGTGCCATGTCGCATTTGCAGAGCCTCAGAGGTATCAAAGCAATGGAAACCCACCAAAAGTGACCCCATTTTGGAAACTACACCCCTCAAGGAATTCATTTATGGTTGTTGTTAGCATTTTGACCACACAGTTTTTTCACAGCATCTATTTCAATTGGGCTGTGACATTAAAAAAATGACATTTTTTCCAATAAGATGTAATTTTTTACCAAAATTTCTTATTTTCACAGGGAACAAAATACTCAATTTTGTTGCCCAATTTCTCCTGAGTGCATCAATACCCCATTTGTGGCAATAAACTGCCGTTTGGGCCCATGGGAGGCCTCAGAAGGGAAGGAGCGCTGTGTGTTCTTTGGAGTACAGATTTTGCTGGTTTGGTTTTCGGGTGCCATGTCGCATTTGCAGAGCCCCAGAGGTATCAAAGCAATGGAAACCCACCAGAAGTGACCCCATTTTGGAAACTACACCCCTCAAGGAATTCATTTATGGGTAATGTGACCATTTAGACTCCATAGTTTCTT
The DNA here is from genome assembly GCF_050947455.1 of Rhinoderma darwinii. Lineage (NCBI taxonomy): Eukaryota > Metazoa > Chordata > Amphibia > Anura > Rhinodermatidae > Rhinoderma > Rhinoderma darwinii. Next base: position 78,965,030 of record NC_134694.1, read on the forward strand.
CACAGAACTAATTTGAATTGGGCTGGGAATTAAAAAAATATATATTTTTTCCAATAATATGTCATTTTAGCTCAAAAATTCTTATTTTCACAAGAAATAAAATACTCCATTCTGTTGCCCAATTTGTCCTGAGTGCGGCAATACCCCATTTGTGGTGATAAACTGCCGTTTGGGCCCATGGGAGGGCTCAGAAGGAAAGGAGCGCTGTGTGTTCTTTGGAGTCCAGATTTTGCTGGATTGGTTTTCGGGTGCCATGTCGCATTTGCAGAGCCCCAGAGGTATCAAATCAATAGAAACCAACCACAAATGACCCCATTTTGGAAACTACACCCCTCAAGGACTTCATTTATGGGTGTTGTGACCATTTTGACCCCATAGTTTTTTCACAGAACTTATTTGAATTGGGCTGGGAATGAAAACAAAATTATTTTTTTCAAATAATATGTAGTTTTGGCTGAAAATTTCTTATTTTCACAAGAAACAAAATACCCCATTCTGTTGCGCAATTTGTTTTGAGGGCCGCAATACCCCATTTGTTGTGATAAACTGCCATTTGGGCCCATGGGAGGGCTCAGAAGGAAAGGACCACCATTTGGCCTACTGGGGATTTTCTAGTGCGAAGTCATGTATGCAGAAGCCCCTGAGGTACCAGAACAGTTGAAACCCCCAAGAAGTGACCCCGTTTTAAAAACTACACCCTTAAGGCATTCATCTACATGTGTAGTGAGCATTTTGACCGGAGACCTACACCCCATAAACTGTAATGTGGGTTCTCCCGGGTATGGCAATACCCTACATGTGGCTGTTATCAGCTGCCTGGACACACAGCAGGGATCAGAGGGGAAAGACGAGGGGGGATAAGCTGTGTGGAGTGCATCAGGGTAAGTAAAATTGGGGTAAATTATAAACCAAGGGATGTATGATAAATTTTAAAACACTTTCATACAGAGCTCTGGTTATTCGGGACACGTGTCACATTGATATATTGTGTCCTCCCTTACCCCCTCTTATAGCAGACTTTGCACCTCTTTTGACTTTTTCCCTTCTTGCCAGTTTGGGGAACTTCTCCTGGAAAGTGTTGCCCTGGTACGATGCGTGTGGGCTCGCTTCCAGAAGTACTGGGTGCCCCCCCCTTCTTGGTCCCTAAAGATTAGGTTCTTGATAATCACCTCTTCAAATTCCAGGAAAGTTCCCGTCTGGCCTGCACATCGACGTAGCATGTACGCATTGTACAATGCCATCTGTATGATGTGCCCGGCCAGCTTCTTATACCACACCGCATGGCGCTGTAGGGCTTCAGGGCTTGATCTTACAAGTCCATCCCTCCCATGTACCTATTGTAGTCCAGGATGCAGTCTGGTTTGGGGGTGGCCTTTCCTTCATATATCCTAAACCTGTAGGTATACCCTGATGCACTCTCACAGCTTATACATCTTCACGCCATACCTTGCCCTCTTACCCGGCAGGTACTCGCGGAATTGAACCCTCCCTTTAAAATGTACCAGGGACTCATCAATAGAAATACACTTCTCAGGGGTGTATGCTTGGGAAAACCGGGCACTGGAACGGTCTAATAGGGGTCTCCGTTTATACAAACGGTCAAAACTGGGGTCATCTCGGGGTGGGCACGGCTCATTATCAGTATAATGTAAGAAGCGAAGTATTGCCTCATTTATTTATTTTTTTAGGTTCCAGTTCAGTTCTGAAGTTGCTTTGAGGGGCCCATATATTAGAAACCCCTATCAAACACCCCATTTTAGAAACTAGACCCCTCAAAGTATCCACAACAGCATTTAGAAAGTTTATGAACCCTTTAGGTGTTTCACAGGAATTTAGAGCAAAGTAGAGGTGAAATTTACATTTTTTTTTTGGTAAGAAAATCCTCTTTATACCATTTTTTTTATAACACAAAAGGATTTATCAGAGAAACGCAACTTAATACTTATTGCCCAGATTCTGCAGTTTTGAGAAATATCCCACATGTGGCCCTCGTGCGGTAATGGGCTGAAGCATCGGCCTCCGAAGCAAAGGAGCACCTAGTGGATTTTGAAGCATCTTTTTTATTAGGCACCATGTCCGGTTTGAAGAGGTCTTGTGGTGCCAAAACATTGGGAACCCCCCAAAAGTGACCCCAATTTGGAAACTAGACCCCTTGAGGAATCCATTGTAGTTTTCTTGGGGTGCATGCGGCTTTTTGATCAGTTTTTATTCTATTTTTAGGTGGCGTGGTGACTAAAAAACAGCAATTGTACGATTGTTTTTTTTTTCGTTTTTTTTTACAGCGTTCACCGTGCGCTATAAATGACATATTCACTTTATTCTGCGGGGCGATACGATTACGGCGATACCAGATGTTTATAGGTTTTTTTTATGTCTTATGGCGTTTGCACAATAAAATAAGTTTTGTAAACAATCATTCACTTTTTGTGTTACCTTATTCTAAGAGCCATAAAGTTTTTATTTTTCAATCAATAAAGCCGTGCGAGGACTTATTTTTTGCGTAACGAACTGTAGTTTCGATCAGTACCATTTTTAGGTACATGCGACTTTTTGATCTCTTTTTATTCCATTTTTTGGGAGGTGAAGTGACCAAAGAATTGTGATTGTGGTTCGGTTTATTATTTATTTTTTTTACGGCGTTCACCGTGCGGGATAAATAATGAAATAATTTTGTAGTTCAGGCCGTTACGGACGCGGCGATACCAATTATGTATAGTTTATTTGTTTGTTTATATATTTTTATTAATAATAAAGGACTGATAAGGGAAAAAGGGGGATTTTTACTTTTAATACTTTTAAATCTTTTATTTTCTTATTTTTACACAACTTTTTTTAACTTTTTTTTTACTTTATTACTTTGTCCCACTAGGGGACATGAGGGCAGGAGGCCCTGATCGCTATTCTAATACACTGCACTACATGCGTAGTGCAGTGTATTAGAACTGTCAGCTACTCACTGACAGCAAGCATAGTGGGTCCTGACGTTGTCAGGACCCACTAGGCTTCCGTCTATGGCATCGCCGGACGCCATTGTTTGGTGTCCGGTTGCCATAGTCACCATCGCCGGCCGCTATCGCGTAGCAGGCCGGCGATGGCAGCTTAACCCCTAAAAAGCCGCGATCTCTATAGAACGCAGCTTTTAAGGGGTTAATCAGCGGGGACACAGCGATCGGTCCCCGCTGTAGGAGCTGTGACAGCTGCTGAACAAGACAGCAGCGTCACAGCTCCTGTATGTGTCGGGAGGACGGCCGAAACGGCCGTTACTCCCGTGACGTACTATTACGTCATGGAGCGCGAACGATACAGCTGCCATGACGTAATAGTACGTCAAGGAGCGGGAAGGGGTTAAAGAATTTGTCTTTCCAGAGACAACAGATAACCCCTTTTAGATTGCAACCATCCACTGACAGTTATGTGTCCAGTTCTCTGCATCCTGACAAACAGCTGATTTTTGCCGGGGGAAGTTTTTTTTTGGCCAAATATGTAGTATTTCATGGCAGCCATTCAGATCAATGGCGATTCATATAATGCATGAACTACTCAAGTTTGCTAGAGTGGGATCTATTCTTACAGAGCTGCTCTGTTAGCAGCATGAAGCTAAGCATGATAGCTCTCAGATTGACAATCAGATTTATTTATTCAATGTCACCCAATCACACACCAATCCCTAGTGTTCTTATTTATAAGCCTAGCGGCCCAGATAAACGTATACATTGTGGATTGTTCGGTCCATGTCTTTTTCATCTAAATATTGCAATATATATTTAATCTACCCTTTTCCATTTATTTGTTTTGCTTGGACCAGCACTCCACATATTTGAAAAAAAAAAAAAACAGCTGATTTTAATCCAGGAATGACCTCATAAGTGCTTCTGCTCTTGCTTGTGCTCTCCGTTGGCCACTGGGGTCGCATGGTAAGGTGAGCTTATTCCATCTGTTCACATGTTGTGGTGCTGTATGGTGGTGTCTGTTGCTGTAGTGCTGCGATTGTCGGGGGAAGTAGCCCAGAGCCAAGGAGGCTTGGCACGGTCTGATGGCATGGGTGCTTTTGGGCCCCTGGGTTGCTCCCTCTGCAGGAGCGGTGCTGCGGTGGGGGTGGCCGCCATACAGCGCTGCAACTGCTAGAGTAGGGACCCACTTTAAAAGAGGTCGCCGTGTAGTGGCATGTGGGCTTATACAGTTTGATCAAAATGTTAACTAAGAACCTCATGTTCATGTTTAGACATTATGCCTAGCGGTCCAGATCAACATATACATTGTGGATTGTGCGGTCCATGTCTTTTTCCTCTAAATATTGCCATTCTTATTTATAATACTTACAATGCATTTCCCTCCATTCGTATCCCCTTTGCACATACAGTTCTTAATGCTGACTCTCTCCGACTCTTGCAGCTCCTATGCTGGCCCCATTTCTCACCTTTTATATGTTATATATAGAGGTCCAAACACTCACTCTCTTACACTTACCACTTCCCTCTACCGAAATAAACTTTATCATACATTGTGCCCTCCCCACTCCAAAGCTTACCCCTTGTCTCACCTCTGGGTATTCATCATGAGACAACCCCTTTAATATCTGTATAACCCAATAAGGATATGTAGTATTAATTAAAATCAATTAATTTGTATAGTTAATTGACACATATCTAACATTATTTTCTTCTATTTTCCAAATTTATTGTAAAATTTTGCCATATTTTGTTCTAGGATCTGCTCCTACTTCTGTTTTCGAAAAGATTGAAACAGACACTGACAGACCCTGTTGATTTGATGAAATCCAGCAGGATTCTGTTTGGGTTCTAGTACATTCACCTTCTGCGTGATTGATGCCATAAAAAAAAAGGCCAATAGAACCCCAAAGGAAGATCTCAAGACAAGTGTAAACGTAGGCTTTTACTATTAAAAAAAAAAGCGCAATCATTCATAACTGATATCAATTTTTTCTGATAAAGCCAGAATGGCCAACAGTCCTACGAGGTGACAATGCTGAATAGGAAGCAGAGCAATAGACAAGATATGATTTGATCAGTGGGTTTTATTGTTTTTCTCTTTCATTTAGATACAATATATGAGATATTGATGAAAGATAGTTTTACTACACTCACACAAAAGTGACTGATATTGAAAATGCATTCCTTCTGGCACATTGTCCAGATCTATGGGAGCTATAAAGTGAGGAGTATTCAAGGTTAATGCAGATAGTGGATTCATCATGAGAGTTTTAAAAAGACCGCAGCCAGGCCCCCTAGCAGCTATATGTGCAGTATGTTTATTGCTACTCTAAGTTGAATGTGTTTTTTAAACTTTGTAGAAGACTATGTGCGTAGGAAAATGCAAATATGTTTTAACTATTGATTCATAGATAATTAAGAATAGTACAGATAAAAAGAAAAATAACTTGAATGCACCAATTCTTTTCCTGATACACTTGTGACAGGGCTGGATTTACCTATAGGCACAGTATCTATTGGTAGTCCTGAGGGAGTGAAGACCTAGGTACTAGGTCGAAACAAGTTGCATTGTGTCTGCATTGTGTCTCTCACAATGTAGATATTTTTATTTTAAACAAATGAAAAAAAAATTATATGCTGGAAACTACAAAGTTGCTCTTTCACCACGAGCCACTCTGGAAATTGGATCCTGTACATGAGCGATTTACAAAGGAGTGACCCTTCTCGAACCTTGTTTGAAATAGTCCTGAGGAAAGTGAGTCTAGTAGAGGGAAAATGTACATATTCATCCCAGGAGGGACAAGGGGAAAACTGCAGAGGGTGGTAGACAAAACTTACTTGCATAATTAGATTGAAAAGAAGGGGGCTCAGTATGAATAATATATTTATCAAGCCCCTTGACACTTTTTATGACAATTACAAAATTTCAGTGGCATAGCTCAATAGCTCTTCCATATTCCTCAATAAACGTGGGCCATGAATTCTGTTAAGTAGGTGTATTTAGCAATATGTATTCTAACTACATTGTAGAGTAGATGCAAAATATGACATTTTGAATCACCCTGCAGTCAGGACAAGATCATCACAGCTGTGTATTGAAGAAGTAAGTGCACATATATTGCAGACTAAGGACTCTCTGCTTATTTTTTAAGAGTAGTTAGACATTTTAAAGCCATGCATAACTTAAAGGGGTTTATCTAGTTTGAAAAACCAATTTTCAGATACCCTATTAAGAAACTCTTAGTTAATAGAGGAGGGTCCTCAGTACAGGAGCCTCATTTCTTGGCCAGAGTGGAGAGCGGTTACAAAGAGCATTTTTCGATCTGGAAGACCTGTCTAGCATTAAACTAACGACAACCTTGTTGTGATTGCTGCAGGAAAATGTAACACTTACTGCCAGGTTTCATCAAAGATTACAGCTGATCGCTGGGGGTCCCAGCAGGGGGCCCCTATGTGATCAACATATTGTCCATGGACACTAATAACAAGTATGGATTGTCCAGAGCAGACAACCCTTTCATGGTGTGTCCTACTTATTAGGCAGGAGCAAAGGTACCAGACATTCTATGACTAGAGCCCCCGGGGATGTAAGTCCGTACTGCAAATACATTTCTACCCAATTCTAGACCCTGACATAACCAGTTTCATTATGAGTGGTGTCCCCCAAAATACTATATATTCTAGGAATAACAATATTTTAAATAAAGACCCAAGTTACTATCTTCAGGGATGCTTAGTTGTTGATAGAGGCACAAAGTAAACAATTCTGTGACTTGCTCCTCAAACTATATGTGCATAAAAATATTACATATATTATAAACAGTCATGGGAAAAAGAGATATATGTATATGCAATATACAGATGTTTGTGTGTGTATATATATATATATATATATATATATACATATATATATATGCTTAACAAAGATCCCGTAGGATTGGAACATTGCTACTGGGGCAAATAAAAACCCACCACTTCTCACACTATTTTGCAGTGCTGCTGGGAGGACTGTGTGCACTCGACCACTGAAGCTGTGTTGCTTTCTGTTTCTTTATGTATATATATATATATGTATATATATATATATATATATATATATATATATATATATATATATATATATATATATATATATATATATGCATGTATATATGCATTAAAATAAACCAATAAGCCCAAAACATTAGTTTTACTGAGCTACATGCCAGATAGTGAGCTATAGGATTTGGATCAAAGTCATACAGTCTTTTTTGGTACTAAACCTAATGGAAACGACCAGAAGTATCCCCAAAATATCAAGACCCAATTACATGAAAATGACAAATATTTAGAATGTCAAAATCATGTAGGATTGAGCGGTTCATCAGGATGACAATGGGATTCTGATCTCTTTGGCTCTAGGTCACGGTTCAGGTTTAGCACAGACTTGAACTGACAGGAAATCTTCCCAGACTGACAGTATCTCCATGACCAAATTAAATTACTTGGTGTTCCTCATCGGGTTCTGTAGGTATTTTTAAAGAACAATATTTTACATGGATAGGGAATGTTTGGTAAGTCTTCGTTAAGTTTTCAAGTATCTATACATATTACTTAGAATATTTTTTTTACAATGTGAATGTGTCATGATTTACTACATGCCATACACAGGAATTTACAACCTAATAAAAAACTGCTGTACATTTCATGTATAGCTGTTCTGCCAAGCACTCCATTAGTGTCACTGTTATACTGCATATGCCGTGTTGACTCAAAGAAGAACACAGTGACATTTTTCTAATGTCAACCTGACTGTACAGCCTCAGGAAGACTTCAGAATTAATGTCAAAATATTGTTTCCAGGTATAAAAACGCTATATTGTTTCATTCTCTAAAACTTGTGCACCTAGAGGAAAGCTTAAATTAGTGAAGTCAAGCTCAACATAGACTATGTAAAATGTGCGTTATGTGAATGGTTGATTGACTAACAGAAGACTGAACACATATTTTACACACTGGAAATAGTAATTTAAAATTCACACAAAATCATCTCTTAATTTTTTTTAATGAATCTAGAATACAAGGATATATATTATTGTCAACACTTATTATCATCAATCACAATTGCTTCTTAGGCAATTGTTGGTGTTTACCAGTTGCAGTACAGCCGGAAGCGTTGTGTCTAACTTGCATATTTTTTTTCTTTCTTTACATCTACTGGTTTTTGGAAATGATCATTGCCTTCTTCTGAAGAAGCGCTAATTTGCATGATACAGGCTGTTAGCTTGTTGCTGCCTCCTACATCCTCCCATAGAAGTGGCCATTTTTAAGATGTCATAATAAAGGAAGGACGTTTTATTGTATGGTGAGTGCCGTATGTTCTTTCCTTCCTTCTCTGCTGTTTGACTATAACATAATTTTAAAGTGTTGCATCACCCGGAGCTGTGTCACTTTGCAGAATATATTAAAGTATCAGTTATGTCTTCAAGAACTGGTTAAATTTGAAATGTTAAAACCAAACACGATGAACTGCATGCATTTTATCTTATTGAGGCAGCTCCTGCCAAGGCAAATACGATCATCGGGTGCATCAAAAGCGGTATAAATGCACATGACAAGAACATCATTTTAACCACTATATAACTCCAATATTGTGTACAGTTTGGGCCCCAGTGCACAGAAAAGACTTAGTGGAGATTGAGCAGTTTCAAAGGTAAGCAACCAATGTAATAAATGAAATGATGGACTACAGTACACAGAAAGATCATTAACATTGGAGTCATTTAGTTTAGAAAAAACGGGTGAAGGGTGACATAATATCTATGTATAAATACATCAAAGATCAATAAAGAGATCTCTCTGTTGATCTATTTATTCCCAGGACTGTACCTAAAAGGGTATGTTCACACGCTCAGTCAAAAATGGCTGAGAATTACAAAGCTGTTTTCAGAGAAAACTGCCTCTGATTTTCAGCCATTTTTGAAGCTGAAAGTGTTTTTCTAGATGTTTTTGGAGCTGTTTTTCCATTGACATAATGAAAATCATCTCCAAAAATAGTTCAAGAAGTGACATGCTCCTTTTTATGGGCCGTGTTTTTACGTGCCGGTTTTTAAAATAGCGGCATAAAGAAATGCTCCGTCTGAAAGAAGCGCCGTTTTTCCCATTGAAGTCAACGGGAATTGTAGGCATTTAGCTACCATTTTTTTCAGGCATATTTAAGGACCCCAAAATACATCTGAAAACACAGAGTGTAAACATAGCCTAAAGGTGCAGTCACACGTGGCGTATTTACCTTGTATTTCAGAGGTGTAAAAATAGCATGCGGAAAACTTACAATGTAGTCCTATGGGATAAATATTCTGCATCTCAGACAGATTTTGCAATTTCTGGTGTTGTGAATTTTTTTTCCCCATTGAATTACATTGTAACGTACAAGGCAATTAAACAACAAGTGACTGCACCCTTACAAGCAGGCATCCTCTATGTTTACACATACATAAAAGGGGATTTGTTTTACTGTAAGAGCACTATGTATGGTGAGAAAGAGGAAAGTTGTCATGGTGAAATCACGAAAATAGTTCAAAGCGGTCCATTGTGTCTTCTTGAGCGTAATAATATTACAAGCCTTGTTTACTATTTTTCTGGAGATGGGTGGTTGATCCAGGGATTTATTCTAACTGCCATATTTGGAGTCGGGAATTATTTTGACCCCTAAGATAAATTGGTCTTTTCCATGTGTTTTTTTTTTGCCTCAGGGTATGTTCACAGGCACTATTTACGGACGTAATTCAGGCGATTTACACCTGGAATTACGGCCGAAAATACTGCTAGAAAGCGTCGGCAAACATCTGCCCATTCATTTGAATGGGTTTTACGATGTACTGTGCCGACGGTCATTCTTTTTACGTGCCACTGTCAAAAGACGGCGCGTAAAAAATATGCCCGCATCAAAGAAGTGCCTGTCACTTCTTGGGACATAATTGGAGCCGTTTTCCATTGACTCCATACAAAAACAGCTCCAATTACGTCCGTAATGGAGGCTGCGAAAAACGCCTGCACATGCCATTACGTCTGAAATTCAGGAGCTGTTTTCGCATGAAATCCGCAGTGTACACGTTTCTCCATTGCTTTCTACATCTTTTTAGTTAGGTTCGTTTACACGTTGCGGAAAACTCCGCTGCGGACCAGAGGCTGCGGTGCGGAATTTGCTGTCCGCAGCATACACTGGCTGTTGCGGACGTGTAGCGGACTTGTTGCGGACTCATTGCCGAATTTCTCCATTGACTTCAATGGAGAGTCAAAATTCCGCAATGAACTACGCAGATGTTATGTGTGTTGCGTAGTGTATTTGTTTTACGAACATGATATTTTTTGATTCTGGCTGGACCTATGTATTTCTAGAAGTCAATGGGGCTCCCGTAATTACGGGTGACTATGTATGTGCACCCGTAATTACGGGAGCGTTGCTAGGCGATGTCAGGAGATAGTCACTTTCCAGGGTGCTGAAAGAGTTAAACGATCGGCAGTAACTGTTTCTGCACCCGGACAGTGACTTCCGATCACAATATACATCAACCTGTAAAAAAAATAGAAGTTCATACTTACAGAGAACTCCCTGCTTCTTCTTCCAGTCTGGCCTCCCAGGATGACGTTTCAGTCCAAGTGACGGCTGCAGCCAATCACAGGCTGCAACGGTCACATGGACTGCCGCGTCATCCAGGGAGGTCGGGCTGGAGGAAGAAAGAGAGACGCGTCACCAAGACAACGGCCGGATAAGTATGAATTTCTTTTACTTTTACTAGGGAAAGGCCTGTCCCTTCTCTCTATCCTGCACTGATAGACAGAAGGGAAGTACTTTCACCTCAATATGCAACGGCTAGTCCGCATCAATTTAATGCCCATTTTAGGCAGAGCCGCAACAGAATCTGCAACACAGATTCTGTGCGGCATTGATGCGGACAGTGGCGGAAGAAATACACCACGTCTGGTCATGCCCTTAAAACAATATAATATGATTAAACTCGCAGGTGATAAAAAAAATCTTAAGAAAAAAAACTGAATTACTGTTTTTTGGTCTAATATGGGGACACAAAACAGATTTTTTTTATCAAAATAGTTTTTATTTTGTAAAAGTAGTAAAAGATTTATAAAAAAAACAATATATATAAATTTGGTATTGGATCTTAGAATAAAGTTAACCCAAAACAAAAACCCAAAAAACAATGCATGAAATGCTGTTTTTTTTTTTCATTCCATCACACTAATAATATTTTAAAGTTTCCAAGTACTCTACATGGTACATTAAATAATGCATTGAAGGAATATGAAACCGTTTGTGCTATTTGCTCTTATACATTTCTGACACATTTGCGTACTTGAAAATGCTGCAAAATGTTTTGTGGTGTACAATAAATAGTGCAATGTATGTTCTGAAAAGTTTTTGTCAGTATAGCGGAAAAAATGTCTCATCGTTATGTGTACCATCTGTAAATTCTGAATTATGACCATTTCACACCACTGACACTTTTTATACATGAATACATGAGCCTCAATTTATCTCTGAAAAGCAAGTCTGCTAAATTGATGCACCTAACAATATCTGCTTGTAGACTTATTTATTTTAAAATAATAACTTGGTTTCTCCACCAAAAGCTTACTAACCAGCAATGTAATCTTCAATATTTTTAAGTGGTGAGAGTGACATAAGTGACATAACTATAAAATATAACAAATAACTGGTCTCCAATGCACAATAATACAAGCAGTAAACTCAGTTTTCTGTTACTGTCAGGTAAAGTCAGCTTATCTGAACAAGCCGAGGGGGTAATACAGGTGATAATAGAGGTAACTCAAAGTGATACCTCATGCAAACGGAGCTAATTAACTCTGAATTTATTCGCAATATTTGCTGTACTTTCATTAATTTTAACAGATAACAAGTATTCAAGACATAACCAGTAAAAGTCCAAAGGAAGGAAGAAAAATAATCATAACTACTTATTAAATTCACACGAACGAGTGCAAACTGGAACGTGAAAAACGTTTTTCATGTCCGAGTTGCAATCACAGATCCCCATAGACTTGAGTCTATCGAGGAATCTGAGAAAACGGAAGAAAATAGGACATGTTCTATTTTTCAATGGACCCTTTACACGGTTGTTTTAAAGGCCTTCACACGGACGTATTCTATGTTCATGTGAACAAGCCCTTACCAAAACCTATTTAGCAGATAGACATTTAAAGTACTGATGTCATAATATGTCCATTAATTTTCACTACTGTGAACATTGAAATAAATTATGTTTTACCTCAAATATTTAAATATTTTAACCTTATGTTTAAATATTTATATTAGTCTATTTAGCAGAATGTAATATTTAAATCATAAGGCTTCGTTCACATCTGCGTTGGGGTCCCGTTCTGACGTTCCGTCAGAGGTTTCCGTCAGAACAGGACCCAGAGCAGACACAAACTGACTCCGACTGAAGTCAGAAGTTTCCGTTTCCATCACCATTGATTTCAATGGTGACGGATCCGGTGCTCTTGGTTCCAGTTTGTGTCTGTTCTGCACCGGACCCGTCGTTTTGCCGGAAGCAATAGTCTAGTCGACTACGCTATTGCTTCCGGCAAAACAACAGGTCCGGTGCACAGCAGAGACAAACGGGAACCAAGAGCACCGGATCCGTCACCATTGAAATCAATGGTGATGGAAACGGAAACCTCAGGGTCCCGTTCTGATGGAAACCTTCGACGGAACGTCAGAACGGACACCAACGCAGATGTGAATGAAGCATAATATGTATACTGTATGTTTACTGTATACTGTATGCTCCTTAATGTCCAGGCCTTTTTGGGCGTTAAGAAATGACAGGCAATCTATTAGATCATGCCTCTAGTATGGCCTAATAGGCAGTCACTGATAGCAGACCTTTCTTAGGCCCCTGGCCGCTATAGAAACTCGCCAGCGCTCAGCGTTCATGTTGCGGGTGTGCCGATGGGGCGACAGAGGTAGCGAGAGCCGAGTAAGCTAGAACGGGTTTTAGGGGGCCCCGTTCTAGAGATAGGTCCCCGAGGTGGGACCCTCATCTTATTATATGCAAAGTTATGAGCATGTTTCTAAATCTGTAAATGAGCCTTTATTAGACAAGTGGGTGTCAATAGCAGCGATTCTCCTGAGGTGGAGCCTCCTCACAGCCTCTGACACTGTCCTATATCACGGGCTGTGGAACACCTAGAACAGCGGTGGCATATGAAAGATGAGATTCTAATCTTTCATATGACACCAGGATCGCAGTTCTAAGCAGGAGATATCGCCAGTTGAATACACAGTCGGGAATGGAAGCTGTATACTATATGTATACTATATGATCACACTGTGTTGCTGGGCAGGGAAGGAGGAGAAGCTGTAAGCTGACTGGACAGCGTCATACAGAAAACATTACATTGCCCGAATGAAAAGAAAGAATCACCTCCTATTTGGCTATTAGAGCCACATTAGCATATTTAGAAAAATGCTCATAACTTTGCAAATAATAAACGTTGTTTAAAACATATCACACTGTAGTTATCAGCAGCAAAGCGCCTATTAGATTAGTTAGGAGATAAGGAATTTATAAACTGGTGACAAAGTCCCTTTAAGGGTACGAACACACACAGCGTGAACACTGCGGATTATCCGCAATGAATTGATTGCGGAAAGCCAATAGTGTATTACAGTAGCAGCAGTATGGGTGAGATTTCAGAAAATCTCATCTCCACACTGCGGAAAAATGTAGCTGATTAAAACGCACATAAATTGACCTGTGATGCAGTTTCTTCAACCACAGCATGTCAATTAATGCTGCAGAATCATAGCTCTTCTATTGCGGGTTTTCCGATTGAATTCAATGGGGTGCTTAAACCCGCAATATAGTGGTGTGCACTGCAAAATTTGCGGTGGAATCACCGCAAAAATGGCAAATAAGAAAAAAAGAATTAAGTTATACTTACCCAGAGTTCCCTGTGTCTGCTGCAGTGCTCACATGACCTGCAACATCATCCCAGGAGGCTGGAATGCGTACAGAGAAGAGGGAGGAGGTAAGTATGAACTTTTTATTTTATTTTTCCGGCTTTGCTTTATGCAGCATATCTGCCATGAATACGCTGTGTTCGTACCCTAAAAGCTGCATTAAAACCTGAACTATGTGAACCTGGCCTGAGCCTATTTTTACTCAAACGTGTCTTACAGATGTAGTCATCTTTATATTGACTCTTAACGCATTAAATGCACAGTGGCAAGAAACTTTAACTTGACATTTTCAATGACTTTTCAATGGCTTTTTTCATGTTATATCACGCTGCAGCAAGTTATCAGTCAAGATAAACTTGACTACATCTGTATTTCATTCAGGTCGCAAATTTAGCATATATTATACCCCAATACACTACATACACACCCAAGGTACGGAATTTACTGCCACCACTTAAAAGTTCTGGACCAATGGGTACCCAGCACAGATATACCAACAAACACACACACACACACACACACACACACACACACACACACACACACACAAAATAACTTTTTACATTTAAAGCTACTGTTCATTATTCCATAGGGATGGGGTTAATAAAGTGTTTGTTCTTTTAAAATCACTTGCCATAGAGAGTGTGTGAGAGTCAAAACCTATGTAAAGCCTTGTATGATTTGTATTTGGTTTATATTTTGCTATACAGAAATTATATCATATGACTATATGATATTTCGACTTGTACAAGACAGGTAGTGTTGTACAAAAATGCAGTGAGTTAAGTTTACAATCTACAGTACATTATCAAAAAGATGAAACAGCTATAGAGGGCTTGTTGTCATAGCAGTAGTAACTGTGCTCACAGCAATAAAAAGCTTATATAATGCACATGAAGAGAACCGCATTATGTGCTGAACAATTCAACTCTTCACATTTAATTTTACTTTGTGAAAGTAAACTGTTAAAAAACGAAAGTAAAATAAAGTAGTCACACATTTAGTAATTTGACTTATTTACACAAAGTATAAGGCTGGATTCACACGAGCACATTACGTCCGTAATGGACGGAACGTATTTCGGCCGCAAGTCCCGTACCGAACACAGTGCAGGGAGCCGGGCTCCTAGCATCATAGTTATGTACGATGCTAGGAGTCCCTGCCTCGCTGCCAGACAACTGTCCCGTACTGTAATCATGTTTTCAGTACGGGATAGTAGTTCCATGGAGAGGCAGGCACTCCTAGCATCGTACATAACTATGATGCTAGGAGCCCGGCTCCCTGCAGTGTGTTCGGTCTGGGACTTGCGGCCGTAATGTGCTCGTGTGAATCCAGCCTTATTATTTAGGGGTTGTAAGCCTAGATACTGAGCTCCACTAATAATAGTCAATAAACGATAAGTACAAATTAGTTTCAAAGATTTAATTAAGGTAACAATAACGTAGCCTAATTTTTTGCATTTAGGCATAACTAAATTTATTTTGTGAACTATCATGGGAAAATAAATGATAAAAGACCTCTATTTTGCAGCAATATGAATTTTGTTGACAAATAATATTTGCTGAATACGTTTGTAGGTTTTTCTATCCATAGCTAAGAACTGGTACTCAAGGAGCAACACTGTAAGAAACTGTGTATGTAAATAATATTAAACATATTTATGACCTCCTTCCAAAGGGCAGCTACCACTCACTATGCATGTCAAGCGAAACGGGATAGCATTGCCTGGTCTGGGCAGCCTTAGAAGCAAAAGAGCAAGACATGTGGGTAAATAATATAGAATTAGGACATAAAATAATAAATAAAATGCCTTTGACTAATGTTTCCTCCAGAAGAACTTGATGGTTGCACCTTGTGATGGTCTTACAGAAATCATACCAGGTCTTCAAGGATAATGTGACCTGCAAATCTTTTTCCCAGTGGGTTATAAATATAAATTTTAGTTTCACCTACAGAAGTACGGAAGTAGGATAACTCCTCTGTCAAGATTCAAACCCAACAACCCCTGTATCCATGGTAGTAGCGCTTCTCATTTAGCTATTTGTGCTGCTAGACAGCTCTAACGCTGAATCTATTGTCTAGGTTGTCCTTATTCTTGCCTCTTGAGATTCCTTGCCTTGATTACCTAAATAGTCTCATCCTAGTGGCTTCTTATGTAAGCCTACCCTTCCTTGTCAGACTATTGAGCTTTTTGCTTCTAGTCTAGTTCATTGCTGCCTTACTGTACAAACTGTTGTTGCTTACTTGTGTACAGACAAATCACAAAAAGAAGAACTATATGAATTTAAACTCACTGAAAAAGCCATACTTACTCGCAAGGGCAGGTACACACACTAATTCCACACAAAGTACTGACACACTTTTCTCCCCCAACATTCCAAGGCCTGGCTGCATGCTGAAAATATATCCATAATAAACAATAAATATCTATGATAAACATGAGGTATTAGTTGATATTTTGGTCAAAATATGCAAACTCGCGTCAAAGGTCCTCCATCGTATTGTGAGTCCCTACACTCATGTTACAAACAAATGACAGAGAGAAGAACAATATTAATTCATAGTCACTAAAAAGGCCATACTTATTCTCAAGGGCAGTTACACACACCAATTCCCAACAGGATGCAGACAAGCCATAATGCTACATAGGGGGAGATTGCTCAAGTGCAATATACTAATGAACATCCACTCTAATGCCTATTATTTATGAGGGGGTGGCTGCCTAGTATTATAATTGCACACAGATATAGCTTCTTTAAGTGTGCCGATTACACGGTTACATGTAGTACACCATGCTGGGATACAGCCTATTAGTTACGCCCATACTGTTAGATCAGGCGGGCTGCCCAGCACCTTCTGAGCGTACCACACAAAGTACTGACACACTATTCTCCCCCAAGATTACAAGGCCTGACTGCATCCTGAAAAGATATCCATGACAATCGATAAACGTCCATGATGAACATGAGGTATTAGTTGATATTTTGGACAAAATACGCAAGCTCGCAACCGCATCAAGGGACGTCATCATATTGCGATTCCCTACACTCATATTACAAAGAAATCACAGAGAGAAGAACTATATTAATTTAAAATCACTGAAAATGCCATGCTTACTCACAAGGGCAGGTACACACACCAATTCCCAACAGGATGCAGACAAGTGGGAGATTGCTCAGGTGCAATATACTAAAGAACATGCACTCTCACGCCTACTATTCATGAGGAGGGTGGCTGCCTAGCATTATCACAGATATAGCTTCTATAAATTTTCCAGTCACACGGTTACATGTAGTGCACTATGCTGGCATACAGCCTATTAGTTAAGCCCATTGTAGCGTCCATGACCACGGGCCGTCGGGTTTACTCACCTCCTGACGCCCGCAGCCATGGATCAGTGAGCACTGGCTTGCATCTCCTTCCTAGGAGACACCAGCGCTCACTTCTGCTCCGGTCTACTGTGTCCCATAGGGTGCGTGCGCACGCTCGTGCCCGGTCTTAAAGGGCCAGCGCGCACATGTGAAGAATCATCATCATCAACTACACATGATTTACTGGTCTATAAGCAGGGCCCTGCCCTTCTGATCCTTGCCTGAGCATTGTTAGTGTATCCCATGTCAGTCTTGCAAATGGTCCCTTAGTGTTTTCCCATTCCAGTTGTTACCCGTGCCCTGTTCAGACATCAATATAGAAAAGCGTTCTTTACTGTTAGAGTAGTCAAGCTATGGAATTCCCTAACCCAAGAGGTAGTAATGGCAGATGCTATGTCAGCATTTAAACAAAGGCTAGATGATTATTTACTGCCAAATGGCATTGTGGGTTACAATTAATCAAGCAATGAATGATGTGTAATTTATTGATGAAGATTGAACTTGATGGACCTGTGTCATTTTTCATCTATGTAACTATGTAAAAAATATCTTAAACTCCTGAATCTATCAGAATAAGCTGCAGTACGGGGTCAGCCTTTGAGGAGAATTCTTGGTTACCAGAAGAAAATATTCATGCTCCTAGGCTTATATAAGAATTGAATGAGAGAGCTTCTGACAACCCAGCTTCTAGTACATCCTTCTAGAAAGGGAGCACTGCCAGTATTAGGACCCACAAACTACTGTGTCCCAGGCAGTAGCTCATCTTATTGAGCTACTGGGGTTTCTGGACAGCTCTAATGCTGTACCTATTATTTAGGTTCTCTTAATTCTTGCCATTAGAGATTTCTTGTCTTAAATACCTAATTAGTCTCACCCTATTGGCTTCCTATATAAGCCTGGCCCTCCTTAACAGACTTTTGAGCTTGCTGCCTCTAGTCTCATTCATTGCTGCTTTACTCTACAAACTGTCACTGCTTATTTGTGTACCAAACTTGGGTTGCTTCCTGACCATGTATCTGGCTTACTCTGCTGACTGTTGCTATTATCACCCACCTTCCAGATTGTTTCAGCAGTTAGACTTTCAAATCTGCTTCCAGACCTTGACAATCTCGCCTTAATGGTTCAGGTGGACAGAGGTTATTGAAGGCTGTAGTGCCTATCAAATCTGTAGTGAATGTAATGCCCTGAAAGCCATAAAATATCGGTATACTTTGACAGTCTTCCACTGCCTGCTGGAAAAATTGAGACAAAGATTTAACGGAAGAAATAAAAAAATGCTTTGTTAGGGATTTAAATCCAAAGTGAAGAGAAAAGGATTTTCCTATGTAGGCGCTCCTGTGTTAGACAATATTTCTGGATCGGGCTTTCGTTGAGTGAATCTCACAGAAGAATCATACTTAAAAGGTTTACGTTCTATAAAATACAATGCGTTTCGACCTTGTATCAAGGTATTCATCAGGAAATCTATGGTTAGAAATTTAAAAAGACTGGATAAGTGAGATTTGAGACCATGGGGGAAAACTAGGTTACATAACAGTTTAATAAGGGGGAAAGGATTGGATTGTAGCTAGTATTGAAATGATTGCCTCCTTCCTAAGGCCCCATGCACACGAACGTAAACAAGCCCGTAATCACGGGCCGTAATTACGGCCCATGGACTTCTATTGGCCACGGGTACCTCCCCGTATGCTTACGGGAAGGTGCCCGTGCCGTTGAAAAATATAGAACATGTCCTATTTCAGGCCGTAATTACGACACGAGCAGGCCCATAGAAGTCTATGGGGCTCCCGTAATTACGGGTGACTACGTGTGTGCACCAGTAATTACGGGAGCGATGCTAGGCGACGTCAGTGTATAGTCCAGGGTGCTGAAAGAGTTAAACGATCGGCAGCAACTCTTTCAGCACCAGGGACAGTGGCTACCGATCACAATATAGATAAAGCTGTAAAAAAAAAGACGTTCATACTTACCCAGAACTCCCTGCTTCTTTCTCCAGTCCGGCCTCCTGGGATGACGATACAGCCCATGTGACCGCTGCAGCCAATCACAGGCATTTCACTGGCTGCAGCGGTCACATGGACTGCGCGTCATCCAGGGAGGTCGGACTGGATGTCAACAGAGGGACGCGTCACCAAGACAACGGCCGGGTAAGTATGAATTTTAATTTTACTTTTATTACGGAAAGGGCTGTCCCTTCTCTCTATCCTGCACTGATAGAGAGAAGGGCTGCCGATTACTGCAGTGTCATTTTGCAGCGAAAACGTGCCCGTAAATACGGGTGGAATACGGGTGACACCAGACCCGTATTTACGGGCACGGGTCCATAAATACTGGTGCAATACGGGTCGAATATGTATGACCAAGGACCCGTATTTACGCCAGTATTTACGGGTGGACAAAAATACGGTCGTGTGCATGGGGCCTAACTGTAGAGTTATGCTTGAACTCAGAAGGCAAGGATTTAGAGAGGGTACCAGGGAAAACAACTTAGGAGCATAAGAGGCAGCATAATGGACAATTGTGCATTTGTGGGAGCTTAATAATTGGAAAAGTGTGGGGTTGAAAGGTCTACCACCATTTATGGAGGGATAATTGTTTATGCAAAATATGGGCTTTCTTGCCATTTCAAAGGAATCGGGATATACAAGTCTTAAATGCAATCAAAAAGATGGGGTAGATTGTCTGTGGAGATCTGACTGAATCTCTGCATAGATCAGGTGGTAATCATTTAGTGGAATTAACTTTTGTATGTGCCCCTCTATTGACCAACAGAGCCACTGATACCCACTGTCTCCCCTAACCCCCTTGAGCCCCAGCCCACCTAGTAACTCCTTCACTACCAAGTAGGGTTTTTCCCTTGTCCTCCTCCTCCCAAACCCTTGGCAGGTTGTGTCTCCTACAGCCCCTTTTTGTTACTTCTGCTCTCTTACCCAGAGACCTTGCCATTTATGTCTCCCCTACCCCTCTCACAGAGCACTGACCAGTGGCTATATTTACACTAGACTGTGGACTGACTAGTGGCAACTTTTATACCAGACTGTTGACAGACCCATGGCAGCTGTTAGACTAGACTGTGGACAGACCAGTGGCAGCATTTACACTAGACTGAAAACTGACTGCAGGGTTTACACTAGACCGTAGACTGACCGATGAGAGTGTCTACACTCTACTCTAGACTGACCAGTGACAGCATTTAAACTAAACTGTGAACTGACTGCAGCATTTATACTATACTGTAGACTTACCAGTGACAGCAAATACACTAGACTGTGGACTGACCAGTGGCAGCCCTTACAGTAGACTATGAACTGACCATAGCATTTACACTCTACTGTAGACCAGGGCTTCTCAAACTCTATCTATTGGGGCCTCACCAGCCAGACCATGGTGGGGACTCATCCTCACTGCCAGTGGTCAAAGTCTATGCCAAAATTAAAATTCTTCCTCAATGTACCTTTCATTTGTCTCTGAAACACAGTATTGCATTAAAATAAGAACAAAAGGACACTATTATGTTGCTTAACCAGGGATTGCTGAAGCAAGAGAAAGGTTATTTTAGGGTATGATCACTTCTGTACAAACTGCCTTCCCAGCTGCGCCTCACCAACTACTGGATGGGTCCTCCACAGCGGCAGTGTTTACACTTGACTGAAGACTGACCGGTGGCAGCATTTACACTACAATGTGGACTAATCGGCATCAGCATTTATAATGTACTGGTGACAGTGTTTGCATTGGACTGAGAACTGACCAGCGGCAGTGATTACACTAGACTGTGGACTTACCGGTTGTAGCCTTCATTCAAGATTATGCACTGACCGGCGCCAGCTTTTACACTAGACTGTAGACTGGAAAAAAAAGGCACGCAAAATATAGTGTGGGAAGTAATGCAAGATGTGCACTCAAACTTTATCCAAAAAATACAAGGGCTTTTTTTTAAATCATGGCACGCACAACACAAACAATATTAAAAACATTTAAAAATACATAAGTCGCCAAACATGGGGGTATGGACGCTTGTAAGCTATCACCCCCTTGATAAACCCTGAGATGTAGATCCCACATGAAATAAAAAATGTAGCAAAAGTGTATAGAAGTATACAACACAAATTGATCTCTCGTGTTAGAACTTCCACTAATACAAAAAGGAATGAATAAAACTTCATACAACATCAAATGTCACAATAGTTAAAGGGTATATAAACCTTTGTAGAAAAAACATGGGGGAAAAAGGGGGGGGGGAAACCTCCAGCTCACCAGCTCTGCGTTCTGTATTCAGGTCTCGCCCGGATCTCCGCGACGGCATACGGCAGGCAGCAAAGAAGAAAGGAAGGTAGGATCCAGCGAGGTGTAGTAGTTAAAAGTAAAACAATGTTTCCACTTTATTGAAGATAAACAATAAAATATAGAACACGGGAAGGAGAACGCAGTACAAGGTGGCCTCAGAAGGCAAAATAAGAGAGCCTACGCGTTTCGAACACGGTCTGTGTTCTTATTCATGGCTAATGTTAGTTAGTATATAAACCTTTGCTGTCAGAAGTTGTCAGTCTTGCTTTTAGAAAAAAGGGTTTCATGCAAAAATACATACATTTAAAAAATAAATGTCATCAAAGGTTTACATAGCTTTTAAAAAAATAAATTATAGTGCCCCCTATAAATAGAGTTTTCAAATTATGAAGGGGTAATCCCTATAATAGAAATAGCGCATGCGTTCTTAAATATATTCCACCAATACTGAACTCCATATAGAGATGATGGATGTGCACTGGTCGAAATCGTCAATTTAACAGCCATTAAATATGATATGATAAAGATATATATATTTCATTAAAGGCATAGAGTCAATAAAATAAAAAAAATATGCACAACATTATTAACAATTTGTGAGTTGAAAAATAAACCATGATCCTATAATAGTTTAAATAAATAGATAATAGGGATAAATATTTAATAATATATCAATATATCAATAATTTCATAATAGTTTATAATATAATCAGTGTATCAATAAATATAAATTCCTATATTAATTAAAAAATGTATTAATAAATGTAAAATATGAATAATAAATATAGCAAATATGTTCAACATGACAGTCAATTGTGAAGAAAAATAATATTAAATCCATGTATAATAAAGATTTTTTTTTATAGACAATAATGAAACCATGCTGCCCAGGATGATAAACTTTACTTTATTCTGGGAGAAGCAAGTCATTTCAGAGGGACCTAAAGTGCTACAGTAGGCTTTGGCACTGTGCATTCTTGTCTTTATTACTGAGCCTCCAAATCATGTTAGATAAGACAAGGAAGAAGTGGACAGACCATGGCTGCTGGCGCTAAGGAGTGAGAGTGCCTCGAATTATAGGATAGCCTGAAGGCCATAACCAAAGGCTCAATGCAGATGTAGCCGAGTTTATCTTTATCTGTATTTATTGCGTTAAGAGTCAAGACAAAGATGGCTACATCTGTACATTCAGTCCAATCTAATAGCAGTTTTAGAACTGTTATAATTTTATTTTATATTTTAGCTTTTGGATAGTAAAGGATACAACTTTTTTCACCACATCAAACCCTTTGATAGGAAATTTGTACTTTGAAATAACATATTATATTGGCTGCACACCCAGCTTGACCAACAAAACCCATTAAGGCCTCATTCACACGGCAGGGTTTCCCGGCCGGGTGCCGGCCGTTCATAAATTGGCCGGTACCCGGCTGCATTAGGAATGATAGACCCCTAATGGGGCTATTCACACGACCGATTTTTTGACGGCCGGGAAAGCCGGCCGTCAAAAAATAGGACATGCTCTATCTTCGCCCGGGCACCCGGCCGCCCGGCTCCCATAGAAGTCTATGGGGCCTGGTATTACACGGCCATCACCGGAATGTGTTCTGAGTGATGGCCGGGTTTCCCGGCGCTTGCGCTCTATCTCCTCCTCCTCACAGCGCAGAGTGCATGTGAGGAGGAGGAGTTGATGCCATTCTGACGAATGGCATCGCTGTACACTGTGTTGCAGGGCCGGGGTGTACAGCAGGTGGAGGGAGCGCTGCGCTGGCTCCATTCCCTGCTTGTTAAAAGCACCCTGGCTCGGCGACACCTTCGATGGCGCCGCTAGTAGCAGCAGCTGCTGCTGCTGCGGCTGCTACTACTGTAGCGATGCCACTATAGCAGAGCGGGGAGGCATCTCCCCGCTCTGCTATGTGCTAGCCGCACTTTAGCTCCTTGAAGGAGCGGAATCCCCGTGTTTTCGAGGATTCCGCTCCTGGACAGAGCGCTTGATGTCTCTGTCCATATCTGGACAGTGACATCAGGGGAAACTCGTGAAGCGGAATCCCCGAACACATGGGGATTCCCCTTCAGGAGCTGCCGCTGATGTCACTGTCCGGATCTGCCCGGCCCGGCACGGATGCATAACTTTATGCAAACCGGCCGGGCAAAATGGCCGATTTTACCGGCCGACACTCGGGCTCGGGAACGACCCGGTCGTGTGAATCCCGCCTTAGTATTATTTCAATTTTTTAAACCAAAGAAAGGCAATACATAATCCTATCTTCTTTGGAAATGTATTACTGTGTATAAAATGCAAATATCCAGAATTTATCCTTGTAGTACAATAATTAACTAAATCTGTACAGTGTTTTGTTAGTTAAAATGTTTCTATGGGGAAAATGTATATATAAGAAAATGTACACAGCACAAGAAGAGCTATGAAGAAACATCTGGCAAAATTTATACACTGTTATGTCAAGTTCAGGGCCTAAGGGGGCAGTGCGTGACACAGGGATACTCTCCTATTGACTTTTGATTGACCCTAAATTATGTTTTTATTTTATAATACACCATCCTAAATTGTAATATATTGATGTCCAAGAGTTATAGAAGGCCTCTAGCTAAGGCTCTTAGATGTACCAGATAATGTAAAACAAAAGCCTGTGCTTTGACTAAAGGCTGCAAGTTTCTTTAATTAATTCCTGATTAGTTTGTGATTGCTTGGAAAGTTTATAAATTCTCAACAAATCATTCCATGATAGTGAGAAGTTTGTGTAAGGTCAACCTATTCAAATTAATTTGAGCAAGGCTGTTTTAAAAAACCATTAAATGCATCTTGTTTTATGATATTTTAGATAATCCGATAGCAAACTAATTAATGCCGAAAGTTATAAAACACAGAAAATGCCTGTTACTGTAATGATATCCAAATGAGATCGTTGTGAAAGATTCTTAAAATGAATCCCAAATGTATTTGTAATGATAAAAGTGAAAAGGGTGTATTTCTGGAATAGTGTGCCAGCAATTAGGTATAAATCTGTGCAGTAAAATTACCAGAATATGTAGAAAAAGTGTAAATCTATATTAAAAAAAATGCATTCCTATAATTTGCAACTACAGCAGTCTTTGTTTTTAAAGCAGTTGTAATTACTTACAGAGTA
Source organism: Rhinoderma darwinii (assembly GCF_050947455.1). Classification (NCBI taxonomy): domain Eukaryota; kingdom Metazoa; phylum Chordata; class Amphibia; order Anura; family Rhinodermatidae; genus Rhinoderma; species Rhinoderma darwinii. The sequence continues at coordinate 78,989,772 of NC_134694.1, forward strand.
TACACTTTAACAATCATTCAGACTCTAACCAAGAATTCAAGATTCAGTGAAGTTAGAACAACCAAAAGGATAATCCATGTCCATTAGTGCCATTAGGGTACTTTCCTTTATGAGCTAGAATGGAGAGCTGCTAAAAAGCAGCAGCTCTCCCTCTGGCGGATTCAGGCCATCCATGCATTTTATGGATGGCAAATTATTTGAGTGGCTGCCATGCAATACTACATCAGCTGTTTGCCTTGGGTCTCAGGAGCTGGACCCACAGGGACAGGCTTAATAACACATCCGATGTTATATTAAAGGGATTATAATGAGACAACCCCTTTAAGCATAACCTACCATTCCCCACAAAGTCATATTCACAGGAGCCTGGAAAGCTAGGATCTGCAGTGCTCATGCTAACAATGGAGAACTGCTTCAACTGCCTGTGTGACTGGAAAACGGACATAAAAGGAGCAAAGTAATTGTCAAATACTTTAGGATGGAGTACGCACGACGCTCCGCCCTCCTTCGTACGCATGGAGTCCTGAGAGGAAGACTCGTTCTCCTCTGGTGTGTGCCGCCTGCCTGACTGACAAAGCTGTCAAAGAGCCTGATAGAGCCTTCCTACCGTGATAGCCCTCATAGCCCTCTCTGTGGTGCATGGCATGAGTGACAGGGGAGAATCTTTTATTTTTGGAGTCCTGCACCTGCTGATGCAGGCTAAAAAACTCAGGGATGGAGGATAGTAACCCAATCTGGCAAGGCTGAGGACTGGATCAGGGGAAGGAGGAGGGGTTGGAAAGTAATAAAGGAGAAGGTGAAACAACAGATACCTGGGCACCCAGCTTTCCAGGGGATAGAGTAAGTTGGTGTGGAGCTAAAGGGGTCAGTGAGGGAGGGAGGAATATATACTTCCTCTGGCTGAAACAGATATTGCTATAAAAGTGGGGGAAAATATCTGTCTATTTTTGTCTGACCCCAAGTGTGTGCTATTCCATAAAGGTGGATTATACTCCCCCAATGGTGTAAATTACAAGCTACCTTATAAATGATGGACTGTATTCTTCCTCTGGCGTAATTAATGCTGTGCCATAAGAGGGGGCTATAATCTTACCCTGGCTTTGAGTGTAGGATAACCCTCAAAAGCCCTCAATTGGTTGACTTAAAGGAGAACTATATTTTTCCTGTGGTGCAAATCTTTATTTTCTCTCTGGCTTAAGTATATGCTGCACCATAAAAGATGGAGTAAATCCTTCCCCTGGCTCAAAGAATAAGCTAACTTGTAAAAAGCTGTTCTTTTTATGGTGAAATTTACACTCTATTCCATATAAGGCGGACTATACCCTTCCTCTGGCTTAAGTATATGATGCATCTAAAAGGGTGCGAGATATCCTTCCTTTGTCACCAAGAGTAAGCTATACCTTGAATAGGGGAAATACCAAATAATGGCGCAAAATACACACAATTCTATAAAAGAAAGACTATATTCTTCCCCTGCCTTGATTTCATACTGGGTTATAAAAGTTGGCCTGTTTATTTTGTCTCGTGTTAAGTGTAGAAAAACCAGTGGTAAAGAGTTAAAACAGAGGATATAAGTAAGGGGGAGGTTCCAGCAGAAAAGAATGGGCATTCGAGGCAGCTATTCCCCCTGGTGCCCATCTGACCATCGAAAGGAAAACCCTGCAAGGAGGCAAAGAAAGGAAAAAAAACAGCAGGGATGGGAAGGCGAGATAGACTTTTACAGTCTCTTGGCATTATTACGGGAAAGGGAAGACAAGAAGAGCAGGGAAGCTTGGAAGAAGTCTGCAACCCTGGAGAAAGAGAAAGTGTGAAAATGGATAACCTGGACTTACAGCAGATGTTGGGTACTGTACTTAAAACAAGTCAGTCAGTGAAGGAATTAAAGACACAAATAGGTGGGGTGAGAAAAGACATTCTGGGAGGATATGAATAAAATAAGGGATAGAACAACAGAAGTGGATAATAGGGTGGGAGAGCTAGATGATAAGATGACCACTATGACCAAGGAGTCAAACAGTTAACCACCCCTTATAACTCATTGAATCGTAAGGTTACAGACCTAGAGGACAGGTCTTGGAGGTGCAACATTAGGGCAGTGGGATTCCTTGAACATGTGGAAGGACAGGATTGTGTCAAGACCGTGAGAAGAGGGGGGACCCCAGGAGCATAGTAGGATTGAATTTAAGTTTATATTTTCTCCATGATGTATCTATCAATGCAGTTATTTCTCCTCTTCGGGAGGACATTCCATTAAAAAGCACAAGCAATGAACATGCGGGTTGTGGTGTGGAATGTTAGGGGCTTAGGAGAAAGGTATAAAAGGGTTACTGTCTTTCAGGTAATGAAATATGCCAATGACCGTCTGTTTATTAGAAACCTATCTAACACAGGAGAGAAAATCTTCTCTTTCACGTAAATGGTTTGGGACAGAGAGTCATTCAATATATACAGGGAATTCAAGAGGGATTCGTGTAATGATCCATAGGTCACTGCAATATGAAATCATGACTAAAAAAGTAAATGGTGAGGGGAGACTTATCTTCCTACATATGAAGATGGCAAGCCAGAAATTAGTATTATTATGTTCATGTATATTCCGCCCCCATTTTCATTGGATGTGCTAAATATATTATTAAGATTTATGGAAAATAGAGGTGGGTTACACTACCAGTGGCAGGGGATTACAACTGTGTAATTAATGAAGAACTTGACAGGAGGAGAACTGGGAAGGTAAAAGCTAGGGCTAGTTGTACTCCCCTTAAGAAATATATAATATAAATTGGTTGGATAGATTTTTGGAGACAGATGTACCCCAATCTATAACAATATTCATGTTATAATAAATCTAGTGGTACTCTTTCAGGATTCATATGGTTCTGGGATCTCCCAGTGCCTATTCATTATAACACTCCATATCATATGAACCTAGATCGGTGTCTGACCACTCCCCCTTATTGTTGACGCTAAAGCTGGCAGAGGAAATGCCTCGGGGATTCTCGGATGAGTATACATCCCCAGTGGATGGCTATATTAACTGTACATGAGGAAATAGTGAGGTAACTCAGAGAATTTTTGAGCTTTAACCAGGAGACAACCTCTAAGGGGTGGTTTGGGACACACTAAAGGAGTTTTTGAGGGGGTTGCTGAATAAAAATATTGTACAGGCTAAAATAGGATTCAGAAAAGAGGAAGAAAAGGCCAGTATAGAGGTAAGGGAATTTGAGAAAGAATATCAGAGGGGAGGAGATATAAGGGCAAAGAACAAGTGAACAAGGGCTTGTGAGCTATATGAGGCAATGCTATTACGTAAAGCACAGATCAGAGCAAGGTTTTCGGATTAAAGATTATACCTAGTGGGAGGTAGACCAGGGAAGCTTTTACGTAATATGATTTAGGGGAAGGGAAATCATACAATAATCCCATCTATAAGAACACAGCATGGTAATGTGGTAAATAAGTGAGAAGAGATAGGAAGGGAATTATATAAGTACTATAAACAGTTATATACATCAGAAGTACAGATAGATCAATAATTGATTGGAAGGTATTTGGGAGAGATTTATTTTCCTTTCCTGTCACAGGAACAAAGAGGAATGTTGGAAAAGGAGATTTAATTGGAGGAAGTGTTGGATGTGATTAGGAAATCCCCAAAGATTAATGCCTAATGCACACGACTGTGTGTGCCGTCCGAGTCCCGTCAGTAATCCGAGGAAAGATAGGACATGTTCTATCTTTCCTCGGATTGGAGGGAAAATAGAACTCGGACCATTTTTCACAGACCTGATTCACCCGCTAAAGTGAATGGGTCCGTGAAGACTATAGGTTGCCACTCAGATGCCGTCAAAAACGGCCCGAGTGGCACAACGGTCGTGTGCATGAGGCGTTAATTAGCAGGCCCTGATGGCCTTCAATACAAAAAATTTTAGAAATAGGGAAACATATTTGCCCCACTATTGGTGGATATTTTAACTTAGGTATCAGAGGACCACAGTTTAACTGCTTCTATGAGGGAGGCTTTTATAATATTGATTTTAAAAGCTGCGAAGGATGCTTTGGATCCGTTTGCTTACCGCCCAATATCGCTTCTGAATACGGACGTTAAGATCCTAGCCAAATGTTGTTGCTTCGGTTGGCTGGGGTCATTCCGTCATTGATTAAGGAGGATTGGTGTGGCTTTATGCCAGGGTAGTTGACAGCAACCAACATTCTTTGATTGTTTGGCAATATGGATCTGGGGAAAGTGGAGGTACAGGGAGGCCGCTCCATCCCTTAATTTTTATGCAGTCAAAGCATTTAACAGGGTGGAGAAGCCCTTCCTATGGGAAGTGTTGGGAAAATATGGTTTTGGAAGTAGATTTTATTGGTTGGCTAAGGGCCTTATATTGGAGTCCTGTGGCTAGGGTCTTGTTGAACGGTGTTCCAACGGAGCCCTTTAGATTTCCCAGGGTACGAGACAGTGTTGTCCTCTCTCCCCACTCTTCTTTGCCCTCTTTTTTGAGCCCCTGGCATGTAAAATTCGCCAGGATGAGGGAGTGGAGGGTTTTGGATGTGGGGGGAGAGGGGACAAGATTTATCTCGATGCAGATGTTATATTAATATATGTAGACGGCTCTGCCTGCATGTTAGGGAGGCTAATTCAGTTGATTGAAAATTTGGGGAGTCTGTCGGGACTTCAGATTAACTGGGAAAAAACAATATTAATGCCAGGAGAAAATGTGTCATGACAGGTTAAAGGTAGTGGGTAAAGGGGAGGCATTTAAATATATGGGAACAATGGTGTCACAGGATATATCCAGTTATCTCGAATTAAACATAGAACCCCTTAATAAAGACAAAGAAAAATCTAAATTTGGAAAAGGCTCCCATTATCAATGACAGATAGAATTGCCATGTTGAAAATGTTGGCATTGCCTCAGTTCTGATATGTGCTCAATAATTGTCCAATTTGGGTGGGGGAAATGGTTTAAAATCATAGAGAGTTTAGTAAGGAATCTGAAATGAAGAGGGTGAAAAGTAAGGTCTAAGCTCAGACTACTTATGTTAGAAGAGAAAGAAGGTGGGCTTTCAGAGTGTACTATGTTGTGGGGCAACTTTGGTATATTGCTAGATGGAAGAAATTCCCGCATCTGAGGAAAATTATAGAGGATACGGATAAGGGCCCTTTTAATTTATGTGAAATCTTGGAAGCTAACATATTGAGGGATAAAGTTAGGGATGCAGAAATTAATAAGCGGTTATATAAGGAATAGGGAAAAATAAGTGAGATGTGTAAAGTTAGGGGATCATTAAAATTTACTCCACTATTTAATAATGGAAATTTGGAAGAAGTAGATAAAATGGGCCACCAAGAATTTTGGCACTGGCAGGGTTTATATTACGTGAATCAATTTTTTCATAATGGTAATTTAAAAAAGAGAAGGGTATTATATGGGCAGAACGCGAAGCCCCAAGAGGGGCATTATATATATATTGGAAATGAAAACACACAGTTAGAGCGACACAGGATAAAGGGATGTTTCAGATTAAAGATTTTTAGGGTTTTAAGTAATTAATTAATATTTTTGTGTGTTGCATAATAAAAAAAAAATAATTATTCCTTGCAAAAATGAAAAGCTTTAGGTGTTTAAAAAAAGCAGCACAACAATTGTGCTAGAAAGGACTACTGCATATGAACTGCTATGGGGCCCTACTTTACATACTGTGTTCTTTATAGAGGCACATAGTTTTTTTTCATCAGATTTGGTATGTATTTATCCATCTGGAGATGTCCATCTGTGGTTTGCAATATATGGGGATCTTTGGCAGGCATTAGGTAACAGAAACTCTAGGGTTATCTCTGGACACTTGAAAACTCAGTGGCTTACTCTAAAGTTCCAATAAGAAGCTAACACAAAAAACTTGCATAAAACTTACTACTGTTTGTTGCAACACATTGGTTTTTGTCTTTCTTTTGCCGGAGTGTATGCTTACTGTAATCATGCATTTTTAGCTGGCTTACATTAATGCACATGTCCTTTGTCACGCTCTATGATCATGGGAACTGTACAGTTCCTATACAATTAAATAAATGTACTTCACAGTGATGGCGCACGCACAGGAGCACTTGCGTGTGTTGTCTGTTTTACACATCCAACACCTCTCTATATAGGCTGTGATAGACGGAGATAGCTAATATCCCGGCCATTTAACCTTCTAGCTGACCATGGCATCAAATTGGTTTAGAGAGGGAGGGGGATACCTCTGTCAAACATCCTCCCCTGGGGTGCCGATAGGTTGCTATGGCATCCGGGAGACTACAAATGGCCAGAGGCAGGGACTAGTAGGCTGCCTGTCAGAGTTACAGAAATCTAGACCCCTAGTAAGACAAAATAATGTAAAAAAAAGTTTTTAATACAATTTTAGAAATAAAAGAAAAAACACAAAAAACTTTTCCCACCAATATAAATGCTTTATGTCCCAAAATATGTATATAAAAAAGTATGCATAATTTGTAGACCGCATTCGTAACGACCAGAACTATAAAAGAGACACTTTAGTTAACCCGCGCGGTTAATGCTGTAAGAAAACTGAAAAATAATGCCAAAGCGCTGTTTTTTTTTATTCTGTCTCACAAAAAAACGAAATAAAAAGTGATCAAAAAGCTGTATGTAACGAAAGTTGTGCCAATAAAAATGTCAAAGTATCCCACATACAACAACCCCTGACATAGCTATGGCAACCTAGAAACAAATAATTTTTTTTAAAGTGTTTTAATTCTGCAAAAGTAACAAAACTGAAAAGTCCTCATATGGCTATGTCAACTGGAAATTACAAAAGTTATGCTTCTTGGAACATGATGATGAAAAAAAAGAAAAACTTGCTGAGCCGAAAGACCAAAATAGGCAATGTCCTTAAGGGGTTAAGCAGATCCCAACTGGAATATCCTCATTCAGAGCATTCACATTGTGCTGTTGCGGTGCTTTTGCTACATGCATTTTATTTCCGTACCCACAGACTGAATTTGATGGTGGTTGGTAGATCACGTTGCTCAGACTTGAGAGTAGCTTCTATATCAGAAAAGTCTTTCCACTTCTGGTTGAAAGTGTGCCTCTATTTTATAAACTCATTACTAAATTTATTAGCTTTAGTTTATAGTAAAATTGCAATATCTTTAATTTAGCTCCTTCACTCAGTTACCTACTGTTTCTCTGGGTAATTCTTAAAGTATGGGGTTAATATTTCTCATCACTTGCCATGGGTAGCCAATTGTACTTCAGAAGCATTAGCACATTTGGCTCTTACCTGTCAAGTTCTGCCTTTGACAGTTCAGTGCAGACAGTCTTGTGGCTTTGGAGTATACAAAATCTCTTCTGTCAGAAAAGCACAGCAGGACCTGCCAGGGCTCCAGGGTGCACTTGGCTACAACTAGCAATGTGGATAATTTTACCTTCAAACCAAATGGAAGATGACTGAAATAGTTTAGAAAAACAGAATTAGTAAAAAAAAACCTTTTTAATTATAGAAAAGTGTCATTGATAAACAGGCACATTACAGATACAATATATGAGAAACAGGGGGCATTTTTTGTCAGTTGGGTGCCAAATCAGTTTGTACCAAAACTGCATGTAACAATTTCTGTATTATTAGTGTGATGATCAAAGTGTCATGAACTGACGTTCTTACTGTTAAGTATGACGCAATTGATAGTTTGCAGCCCAGTCTAGTGACGTTGATAGAATATACTCTCAAATATTGAAATGAGGCAGGTAGTTGTGCTCCCTGAGGTCTAGTGGGGAGGATGAGTACATTCAATGGTACTTGTCAAGTGGATAGTATGGCTTAAGTATGTAAAGTATTAGTGTCAGGGGCAAGCACAAGATTTTTAAAAGGGGGGTTTCAAAGTGCATTGTTGCCCTCCAATTTACATAAAACATTCCCTTAATTAAACAGAATTTTCCAACTTAGAGGTTAATTATTCCTGTAATTCTCCTAGTGGTTTAGAATAGTTTAGCGGTAATACTTAATATCTCTTGGGTTAATATGTAATATTTCTGTAGATCTAGGGTGGATTTGTTTTGAACAGTGTAATATGGGTAAATTCACCCATCAAAACCACTGCAAATAGGCTCCAAAATGTGCTTATGTTACATGCGGGTTTTGGCACAGATGTCACCCTTTGCATTACAAACGGTAAAATCTGCGTTGAGAATCCGCAGCAAATCCATGACATAATTGGCATGCTGCGAAATTGAAAATCCAGAACATGCCTTCAAATCTGCAGCAGAAAAATTGGCTAGGGCTAAACTTGGGATGGAGTCTAAGGTATTTTGCATTCTTCACCTTAAAACATCCCTCATGAGTGTGTGGACTTTGTGCAGAAATGCATAGTCGTACAAATCTGAGGTCAGCGCTGGCAGAGTTCATGCGACATAAGACAGATACAGTTTAGAGCTGGCAGTGATCCAAAGTGTGCCAGGAGACCAGAGGCGTAGCTAGGTTCTCCAGCACCCGAGGCAAAGATTCAGTTTGGCGCCCACCCAACCTCTTTCCCAACATCTACTTCGCCCTCGCCGTGTTTGTTTTCTCTACCAATCAATGACGTGTGATTTATTTTCCACATTTCTTTTTATGTAACTCGAGCATAAAAGCATTTGTACATTTTATAAGCAATATAGTTCTATACCCAACACCAGAACCAAGCTCACTACATATATACAGCACCAGAACAAAGCTCAGTACATAAATACAACACCAGCACAAATACAGCTCAATTTAGTGCAACCCCTGCCATATAGGTATATATGGCATAAAACTACAGCTCCCAGCATGGCCCGAACAATGGTAAGGATATGCTAGGAGATGCTGTTTCACAAAAAATAAATCAAATCATAATCATACCACCCATCATCTCACTGCAGATCATACAGTGACTACAAAGCTGATTAGAGGCAGAATAAACATTTACATTAAGTGACTTACCGGTGACGTCTCAGATTCTAGTTCTTTTTCTCCATCCGGTCCAGACCTCTATGATGACTTCTCCTGGTCACAGACCCTTTCTGCAGTTTGCCGCTCAGATTTCTTCAGCTTCTCACTTTTCCAACATTTCTACACCTATAAATAAAGATAAAGTTCTCATTATACCACACACTACGCCCTACATATAATAGCATCATACACTGCACCTCTAATTATAATAGCACCATACACTGTGTCTCACACACACACACACACACACACACACACCGTGCTCCCTATAGATAGTGCCTGCCATAGAGCCCCACCTGTAGATAGTGCCCCAATATAGCCTACCCCTGTATATATTATCCCACAAATAGCTCCCCCTATAGTGCTCTACAGATAGCCCACCCCTTTATATAGCCCCCCTGTATATATCCCACCCTGTATATAGTGCTCCACATATATTCCACCCCTGCATATAGTGCTCCAAATATAGTCCACCCCTGTATATAGTGCTCCAGAGATAGCCCACCCCTGTATATAGCCCCCTGTAGATATAGCCCACCCCTGTATATAGTGCTGCAGAGATAGCCCACCCCTGTATATAGCCCCCCTGTAGATATAGCCCACCCCTGTATATGGTGCTCCATAGATAGCCCACCCAGTATATAGCCCCCCTGTAGATATAGCCCACCCCTGTATATGGTGCTCCATAGATAGCCCTCCCAGTATATAGCCCCCCTGTAGATAGAGCCCCCCATAGATAAAGCCCCCCTGTAGATAAAACCCCCCCAGTATATAAAGCACCCCCCCGTAGATAAAGCCCCCTGTAGATAAAGCCCCCCATAGATAAGGCCCCCTGTAGATAAAGCCCCCTGTAGATAAAGCCCCCTGTAGATAAAGCCACTCCCATAGATAAAGCCCCCGGTAGATAAAGCCCCCCATAGATAAAACCACACAATTTTGTATTACAGTAAAGTAACAAACTATTGAAACTCACCTTAATCCCATTCCCACGGCGGCCGGCAGCAATGGAGACCTGCTCTCTTCTGTGCAGGTCTCCTGGGGTTGAACAAAGCGTCTATGAAAGGCGCTGATTGGCTGGGCAGAATGACTTTCCCTGTCAGTCAGCGCCTTTCAAAGACGGAAGCGCGATACCGCTTCACTCGTATAAAAGCGCTGAATGGTCAGGCACGGAACATACCCGGCCATTCATTGCTTCTAGTTGTACCTGTGTCCTATAGACGCAGGTACACTTATAGTGCAGGAGGGGGTGGCGCTGGCGCCCCCTCTAAGTTGCGCTCGGGCACATGCCCCGCTTGCCCCCCCTAGCTACGCCGCTGAGGAAACAGTCCAGGTCAAATCCAAAATAGCAAGTAACAATGGACACCGTCACAAATGGACAGAATGCAAACAACTTTGTTTACTCAGGAGAGATGTGCAAAATTCTGAGCAGGATTAAATAATCAGAGGTGATCAGCCATAGACTGAGCACCAACCAGCTGACATAGGCCTGTCCCTTTAGGGTATGTTCACACGAGGGCGTCCGTTACGGCTGAAATTACGGGGATGTTTCAGCCTGAAAACATCCCCGTAATATCAGCCGTAACGGCATGTGCAGGCGCTTGAACGCCGCGTCAATTACGGGCGTAATTGGCGCTGCTATTCATTGGAGTCAATGAATAATGGCTCCAATTACAGCCAAAGAAGTGACAGGTCACTTCTTTGACGCGGGCGTCTATTTACGCGCCGTCTTTTGACAGCGGCGCGTAAAATACGCCTCGTGTGAACAGACAAACGTCTGCCCATTGCTTTCAATGGGCAGATGTTTGTCAGCGCTATTGAGGCACTATTTTCGGACGTATTTCGGGGCAAAAACGCCCGAATTACGTCCGTAAATAGGCCGTGTGAACATACCCTTAAAGTGCAGCATGGCTTGAAGGCGCTATTAAGAAGTCAGCGATAGAAGTGACACAAGAAAAGGGACATCAGCCACACTGGTAGGCACTGTAGACAGCAGCCTGTTATAAGAATTAGCAAGCTTTCATTTATTTTCCACATTAACATTTAACTTTTGTCGTTTTCATCCACAATATCTATGGAATCAAGATGTATTAAAGAGGCTCTGTCACCAGATTTTGCAACCCCTATCTGCTATTGCAGCAGATAGGCGCTGCAATGTAGATTACAGTAACGTTTTTATTTTTAAAAAACGAGCATTTTTGGCCAAGTTATGACCATTTTTGTAGTTATGCAAATGAGGCTTGCAAAAGTCCAAGTGGGTGTGTTTAAAAGTACAAGTCCAAGTGGGTGTGTATTATGTGCGTACATCGGGGCGTTTTTAATACTTGTACTAGCTGGGCGCTGTGAAGAGAAGTAACATCCTCTTCTCTTCAGAACGCCCAGCTTCTGACAGTGCAGACCTGTGACGTCACTCACAGGTCCTGCATCGTGACGGCCACATCGGCACCAGAGGCTACAGCTGATTCTGCAGCAGCATCAGCGTTTGCAGGTAAGATCGACTTACCTGCAAACGCTGATGCTGCTGCAGAATCAGCTGTAGCCTCTGGTGCCGATGTGGCCGTCACGATGCAGGACCTGTGAGTGACGTCACAGATCTGCACTGTCACAAGCTGGGCGTTCTGAAGAGAAGAGGATGTTACTTCTCATCAGAGCGCCCAGCTAGTGAAAGTATTAAAAACGCCCCGATGTACGCACATAATACACACCCACTTGGACTTGTACTTTTAAACACACCCACTTGGACTTTTGCAAGCCTCATTTGCATAACTACAAAAATGGTCATAACTTGGCCAAAAATGCTCGTTTTTTTAAAATAAAAACGTTACTGTAATCTACATTGCAGCGCCTATCTGCTGCAATAGCAGATAGGGGTTGCAAAATCTGGTGACAGAGCCTCTTTAAATAACAAACTATCAGTTAGCAGTATACTTTATGTGATGGAAATTATTTGGAGTTTGTTGGCCATACTTTTTGAAAAATGTGTATAGAATCATACAAAAGTTAATTGGGTTTTTGGGAAAAAAAAGTGCAGAAAACTGATTTAAGTAGGCAACAGTACAAGCTCTGTAAGCACACTGAGTTAGTCATAAAAAGTTTTTGTTTTTGTTTTTTTTACAAAAGCATCCAAAATCATCATGTATATTGATAATGTAATACAAACAACCTGGTTCACCACAAAGCAAATTTATAAATTATGCCTAGCAGCTCAGATCAACGTATATATTGTGGAAGTGCGGTCCATGTCTAGTTTCACACAATGCTGCCATTCTTAATAAATTTCCACAAAGAAGTGCAAAGGGGTAAATATGTTTCATGAGCACTATACAGTACACTTCATAGTAGGCGCTAAATGATTAAACCAGTATTAGAAACACTCACATTATTGATTAAGTGTAATAAAACGCAGTACATTTACATAGATGAGAATGAACGTTCAAATTTCCCACATATGTCCTTGTAAACCACATGATAAGTTATATTTACACACTGAGAGCTGTGACGAGATGATTGAGTGGCTCAAAAAATGCATTATCCCTTTTTCACTACTGTTAGTAGTTACATATTTTCAATAGAATAAATTAAATCATTTTTTTATTTATCTACTGTTTAAAGTCAATCCTATTCAATGGCAGCATATTATGACTAATATGACTAGTCCGACTAGCAATTATTTCAAAGGACACAAAAAATATTGTGCCTTTTGGATAATAGCAAGAAGAAAGAATACAACAGATTAAAGGCTACTCATGCATATGCCTGTGCACATCAGTGGTCAAAAGTCATTGGTGAGGGGGAGGTAAAAGGAAAAGAGAGGGAGGGGAGCATTCTTTAGTGTTCTTTCTTCTTGGCTATTATCTAAACAGCAGAATATTTGTATGTGCCATTTGGAATAACAGCTACTAGAACTTCTCATATACAATATACCCTTAAATGGAGAATCCTACCTTCGTGACAAGCGTGCTTTACAGTCTGATAGGTCTCATGTTTTGCTTGAATCTGATGGGACCAATACAGCAAGACGGCACCTACTGAATACAGGACCTAAGGAAACATGGCAAGCGCTCTGCTTATATTTTAACAGTTTTGGAAAGAAGATTAGTCAGTGAAAGTATATTAAATTGCCATCTTTGCCATTTTTTTTTTCCTTTTTTGAAGGTAAACTTTAACACTAAAAATTAGCTTGCAAGTCACTTTAGAAAAAAGTAGTTTTTTGAATTTTTGGATCATGATAAGATAAGAAAATGTTCACAACTCCATTTACATGTATGGAATATATTTTCAGCTGCAGAAATTTCTGCAACCAATCTGCTGCGAATAAACATACCCTAATCGGTACATCGGGCAGACTCTGCCATAGCAAAAGATACACTTTGTTAATGGCTTTTAGCTCTGGCTTATAGAGGAGGTACCGAAGTTGAGACAATAGTTTTTTTTTTTAAATTGAAATAACTACCTTATATTCAATACTACCGAATCTCTTATTATTTTCTGCATTACTAGGTCACCCTAAGGACCTTTCCTGACTTGTGCACAATGCTGCCTTCTTTACCTTACAAGCATGATATTTGGTATTCACTTTTATTAGTTATGGTATTGGGACCCCTTTGTCTATATAACTGTCATGAAGGTTATGTGGACCCACTGGGCCATACCGCCTTGATGGTATGGCAGCTAGCCAACAGGACACAGATCACAGTTTATAGTTCGTATAGTTTACCTGTGGTAACTCAGACAGTAGCAAGACAGGCTCGGCTGGGACTAGGCAGCAGGCAGGCGCCAGGCGTTGTGTAGCAGGACAGGCGTGGAACACAGCAGAGCACGACTTCAGCTCAACACGGCACTTGACCATGATAGCACGGGATACAGGTTACAGGTAGCAGGAACGGGGAACACTTGGAACTGGAAAACACTAGGAGACCATTTTCATAGACATACTAGGATAACGACAACAAAGCTCAGGCAAGATAGGAAGGGGCAGAGCCCTTCTTATAGTCCAGGGTGCTCTGGAAGCAATCAGCTCAATCTCACACCAGTGTGCGCTCCAAGGCTGACTGAGATCGTGAACGCACCCGGGTGGTCACTGTGGAACAGGACGGCCGCATGTGCAGACATCTCTGGAGCGAAAGGTGTCGATCGGATGGAAGGAGTTCGTGGTCAGCGACCAGAGACGTTACAATAACCCAACAATGTTTTTGGTAAAATCTTTACTATTTATTTAGCAAAAGATGCGTATGAATATACTATGCTGTTTTGATTGTATGTCTCTTTAGTTATTTTAGTCGGCACTTACAAGGGGAATGTGGGTTGTATGTTTATCTATTTCTACTTCTCTAAGGTAAAACATAGTATAAAGAGATAGACCTATTGATTTCAATTTACTCTATGGAGCTTTAAAGCCACTACCAAAGTATATTTCTCAATGGCTGTGATAAAAATTTAAAGAAATGTAATATCCTTTTTTTTTTTAAAGCTTTAAAAACTCTTCAACATTAATTTATCACGACATTTCATACCCGAATCTTGTTAAAGACAGCAACAAGGAAGAATGAACTCATAATCTATTATACACAGGTGGGGATAAGAGCCACTGTTTCTTTAATACTTTATCACTGTGTGACATTTTAATTTCCCAGTGAGTATGATTAATACTGCAAGGAAATTATTTATCACAAACTCTAATTCAAATGGTGTATCGTCCTCAGAATCATTGAGCAAAATATTGTTACTCTGCTGATATTTTCCTCCATTTGATAAATTAACAACCTTTGATCATTATTGCCTTATTTATTTCCCAGCCTGACAGATACAATATGAAAACCTTGCCAGCAGTGTCCCGAACATTTCAATGCCAGTTTGCTTTGATCTGTGAACAATGATAAATGATATGTTATCTATATTCTGAAATGGTTCCTGGGACTTCTTAAACTATTCCAGTTCTGAATAAGCAATACTACCTTTATAATAGGCGGAAATGAACTAATTTCCATCGTGCATTACATATTTCTATATTTTTTTTCTCAGCTGAAGATAAGCCATGAACAGTCATAGTAGATATACAGACCCATTAATAAACAATTTGCATGTATTTAAATTATTATTTTAGGGTTGGTATATTATGACTTCAGATTTTACCAAATATAAAAGAGTATCCGGCACACCAATATAGAAAAAAAGGTATTTTTTATTTTGTTTCTAATGCCAGTGGCAGAGTGCGACGTTTCGGTCTAGGTGACCTTCATCAGGCACTGAGCCGTGCTGGGCAACTGAATTGACGAGCGCTAGTGGTGCTGATAGCGGCAGATTTTACCAGTTATTTGCCATGTCGGTGAACTCTGACAATTACTTCCAAATTAGGACATTAGAAAATGCAGATTATAAATAGAGGGTACCATGCTGTCATACACTCTGTAGCACATCATGTCAATTAATCAATCAGTCAGAGATTGACATAAAGCTTCTAACACTTCAAAAATTAAACAGATTAAGCACTGTCGTGAAGTACTTCTTGCAAATCGCTATACATATACGGCACAGGATGGTGTGGGCTCAAAAGCTGAGCATGCCCCATCAGCAGCGGGTGTCAGCTGTATATTACTTACGTTTGTTCCAATCACGACCATTTAACCCCATAGATGCCGCTGTCAATAGCGACCGAAGCATCTAAGCAGTTAGACAGAGACGGGGCGTCCTCTATCACCCCATCGGCACTCCCACCCGCGACGTAGTAAAAAAAGAAAAAAAGTACACATGATTGGTAGTTGCATGTCCATAAAGTCCTGAACTTATTAAACCCGCAAAGTGAACGCCGTGTGTAATAGTGTAAAAAGGAATGTGGAAGCCATGAGGGGCAGGGACTGATGTGACTGTAGAGCACTGTGGATTATGTTGGCACAATGTAAACACATGGAAAGTAGAAGCACTTCAATATTTAAGTTCTTATCTGATACATCCTTGCTTTAAATTGCCTTTACTCAGGCTTGGCTTTAAATCTTGGCTTCAAAACAAGATTTAAAACCTAGCAGTGACCTAGCTTAAGCTCGAGCAGTTTGAAGTGGAAGCTACATAGACTTTCAGCTTCTACTTTAGCCTATATGAAAGTTCAAGTGCGAGAGGGGGATGTGCTGATAGTGTGCAGTGATATTCTCTTTCTGTCCTTGTATGTTTTTGTTTTAGACAATATTTTGGGCAAGGGTAAGCGTAACATTTGTTCATTTTATCACCCACACTTATTCATCATGGGGCATATTTGATCTCTGATTGTCACATATAGGGGGTCCTTTCTTTTAGAAAAGAAGTAAAAAGATGAGCAATCAGTGCCAGATTATGGGCTGCATAGGCCTGTAGCTAAAAAATTTGAAGGGCCTATTGTGGGCAGCACCATGCCTGTGGGGAAGTGTGTGTGACAAGTGTTGTGGTGGGGTGGCCAGCACTTTAGGGCATAGTTATACATTTTAAGTTTGCAAACGGCCCCCTTAACTCATCCATCTGTTATTACCAAGTGTTTTATTACTGTGTTTGTTCCCAATTGTACCCCCTGTATATTGTGCCACCTACAAGAATATATAACTACTATAAAACTACTCACTATGTATAAAAATAGAATTTCTATAATACTCCCCATTTTGTGCAAGAATATAACTACAAAAATACTGCCCCCTATGTACAAGAATATAACTACTATAATACTATTGCTTTATCCTATTTACTACTACTCCAAGGCGACCATCTATCACCAAAGCACCTACTACTCCAAACTATAAATAACCACTGCACCATCACTTCCCTTGACATTCCCCCGCCAGTTGAATAAAGTAGACCATAGGCCATGGGTGTGCAAACAAATTAGGGGCCCTCATCAAATAAATCAATTGCAATATTCCAAATACACTATATAATAATGTGGACTCCAAATAAATGTTTTTGTATGTATCAGAAATCGGTAACCTTCCATACTTGTGTGGCTATCTGTCCAGAATGTTTAACTTGATTGCCATATTATGTATATATTTACATGTCACAAAGGGTCTGTGGACCCACTGGGCCGTACCGCCTTGGCGGTAAGTCAGCTGGCCAACAGGGCGCAGGTGAATGTCTATAGTTCGTATAGGTACCTGTGGCAGCTCAGACAGCAGCAAGGCAAGCTCGGCTGGGACTAGGCAGCAGGTGGACGTCAGGCGAGGTGAAGCAGGTCAGACATGGATACAGCACGACACAATTTTGGCACAGCACAGTGCTTGACCAGGATGGTATGGAATGCTAGGAACAGAAACAGGGACTGAAACAGGTACATGAACTAGAACAGGTACAGGAACAGGAACAGGTAACACACTAGGAGGCCATCACATAGACAAACTAGGGAACAACAACAACACTCAGGCATAGAAGCAGGGGGCTGGACCCCTCTATAGTCCAGGGTACTCACGGGTCAAAGTTTTTCAAAAGGTCCGGTGCGCGCGCTGCTCCTTTAAGAGCGGGATCCGGCTGAGGTGAGTGGACGCGAGTGGTGGCGTCTCCTGAGGAGGATGGGGCCAGCGCATGCCGACTCGTGGCTGCGGCTGTCAGGAGGGGAACCTCAAAGGTGTCTGAAAGGCAGCTGGAGGCCACCACACGGCTAGGAGTCTTGGTGTAGCGGTTCAGGACCTCCGGCTTCAGGAGGGAGACATGGAAGGAGTTGGGGATCTTGAGGGTAGGAGGCAACCAAAGCTTATAGGCGACAGGGTTGATCTGCTGCAGGATCTCGAAGGGTCCGAGGAACCTGGGAGCAAATTTGCATGATGGCACCCTTAGTCAGATATTCCTGGAAGACAGCCAGACCCTCGTGTCAGGAAGAAACTGAGGAGGTTCTCTTCTCCTTGTGTCAGCCTTCCGTTTCATGCGATCGACTGCCATCAGGATGGAGGATCGAGTTTGCTGCCAGATTTGTAGGAAGTTGCTAAAGGTGGAGTCAGCCGCTGGAACCTCGAAAGTATCGGGCACCGTGAGAGGAATTTGTGGGTGTTGGCCGTAGACAATGAAGAATGGTGTATTCCTTGTAGACTCGCTGGTGTGATTATTGTAGGAGAATTCTGCCCATGGGAGCAACTGCACCCAGTCATCATGCTGCTTGGAAATTAAGTGGCGTAGGTAGTTCTTCAAGATCTGATTGATCCTCTTGACATGACCATTGGACTGAGGATGGTAGGCTGATGAAAGGTCAAATTTCACACCGAGGAGTCCGCAGAGGGCTCTCCAGAACTTCGAGGTAAACTGAACCCCCCGACACAATATGCTGCGGCAAGCCGTGCAGGCGGAAGATGTGCTGGATGAACAGCTTGGCCAACTGAGGAGCAGAAGAAAGACAGGTCAGAGGAACGAAGTGGGCCATCTTCGAAAATTGGTCCATCACCACCCAGACAGCACTGCATCCAGCAGAGAGAGGCAGATCCGTAATAAAGTCCATAGCTATATGCTGCCAGGGAGCATTGGGCACAGGCAATGGCTGGAGCAGACCGGCAGGTCTGGAGTGAGCGGCCTTGTTGGCTGAACATACAGAACAGGAAGAAACGAAGTCCATAATGTTCTTGGGCAGCGTGGGCCACCAGAAATGATGAGTAATCCGATCCCGGGTCTTACGAACACCCGCGTGACCTGCCAGTCTAGAGGAGTGTCCCCAGCAGAGGAATGTCCTCCCTGGAGGAAAAGTCCTCCCTGGAGGAATGTCCCCAACTTGTAGGGGATTGACAGAGACAATGCAAGATGGATCAATAATGTTCTGTGGATTCTCTATGGTGTCTTCCATCTCGAAAGACCTGGACAAGGCATCGGCCCTCACATTCTTGTCGGCCGGGCGATAATGGAGCTCAAACTGGAAACTTGTAAAGAACAGTGACCACCTGGCCTGACGAGGGTTCAGCCATTGGGCCGTCTGGAGGTAGGTCAGATTCTTGTGGTCTATAAAAATCAGTATCGGATGAGCTGCGCCCTCTAGTAGATGTCTCCATTCTTCCAGGGCCAATTTGATGGCCAGTAACTCCCGATCCCCAATCAATTAGTTGCGTTCTGCGGAAGAGAAGAGCTTATAAAAATATCCACATACCCTTGACTTGCCCTTGGGACCTCTCTGGAACATGAGTGCACCAGCACCGACACAGGATGCGTCCACCTCCAACGAGAACTTCAGAAAGACATCCGAATGATGGAGGATAGAAGCTGACGTGAAGGCACTCTTCAGGCTATTGAATGCTGACTTTGCCTCGGGAGTCCACACCTTGGCGTTCATACCCTTCTTAGTAAGGTTAGAGATGGGAGAAGTCAGTCAGGAGAAGTTTGGAATAAACTGCCTGTAAAAATTATGAGTATGGCCCTCAAGCCTTGAGGACGTGGCCATGCCAGAACAGACTTTACCTTCTCAGGATCCATCTCGAGACCTCGTTTCGAGACGATGTAGCCCAGGAAGGGTAGAGTATCTTTGTCAAGCACGCACTTCTCCAGCTTGGCGTACAGATGATTCTCCCTTAACCGTAGCAGAACTTGATGGACATGTCTCTGGTGCGTTATAGGATCTGGAGAAAAAATATCAAGATTTCATCAAGGTAGACTACTACACAAACATAAAGGAGGTCATGGAAAATGTCATTTACAAACTCCTGGAAGACCGCAGGAGCATTACACAGGCCGAAGGGCATTACTAGATACTCATAGTGTCCATCACGGGTGTTAAATGCAGTCTTCCATTCATCACCCTGGCGAATGCGGACTAGGTTGTAAGCCCCACGCAGGTCTAGTTTAGAAAAAATCCACCACGTATACGATCAAACAGTTCAGAGATCAGTTGCAACGGATATTTATTCTTCACCGTGATCTGTTTGAGACCTCGGTAGTTGATACAAGGACGAAGAGAGCCATCTTTCATTTTGACAAAGAAGAACCCGGCTCATGCCGGGGAGGAAGACTTTCGTATGAAGCCCCTCTCCAAGTTCTCTTTCAGATAGGCAGACATGGACATAGTCTCTGGCAAGGAGTGAGGATATACCCTACCACGGGGAAGGGATGCACCAGGAATCAGCTCGATAGGACAGTCATATGCCTGATGTGGAGGCAACGTCTCTGCCTCCCTCTTGCTGAAGACGTCCGAAAATGCTGCATAATGACTCAGCAATCCTGCCAATGACCGAGGCAGCGAAAGCTGAGCTGACCGAATCTGCAGCAGGCAACGACCTTGACACTCAGGGCCCCACTGGATAACCTCTCCAGAATTCTAGTCCAGAACTGGGGCATGCAGTCGGAGCCAAGGCAGGCCCAGCAACACGAGGTTAATAGCTTTATATAGAGCATAGAAAGGCAGAAGTTCGGAGTGAAGGGCTCCCACTTGGAGCCTCAGCGGCTTGGTCACAGCTATATCTGGGTCTGGCAGAGGTAGTCCATTCACAGAAGCAACTGTCAATGGGTTCTCCAGAGGGGTGGTTGGTAATTGCAGAAGATCCACCAGGTCTCTACGGATTAAATTAGCAGCGGATCCATAGTCCAGATACACAGAAATCTGATGCGTTTTCTCACCGGACACTATGGTCACAGGTATGGACAATCTAGATGGAAGTTCATTCTTTCCCAAGGTTGTCACTCCTAGCAACCCTAGGTTTTGGGATCCTTGGGGACACAGGCGCACAAGATGGCCACCGAGGCAGCAATAAAGACAGAGTCCAGATGTGCGTATGCGTTTCCTCTCCTGGGTGGATAACTTATCCTGGTCCCTTATCACAGACTCATTAGGAGGATCGACATCTGAGGACAGCAGGTGTTGCTGCAAAGTAGGAGCCAAACTGGGAAGGGCTCCCTCCCGTCGAACCTCTTGGAGGAGTTCTCTGATCTGTATATCAATCCAGGCAGACAGAAGGATGAGGTCGTTCAGGGTAGCCGGCAGATCTAAGGAAGTTCGTCCTTAATTCTAGAAGCCAGTCCATGTCAGAATGCAGCCACCAGAGCCTCATTGTTCCATAACAGCTCTCCCACCAGGGTGTGGAAGAGGATGATGTACTCACTCACGGAGGTGTCTCCTTGGCGTAGGTTAATCAAAGATGCCGCTGCAGATGAGACTCGTCCAGGCTCCTCAAACACCATGCGAAAATTCCGGAGGAAGGCTTGAAAGTCACGGGTTTCTGGACCTTGTCTCTCCCAGATAGGGTTCACCCATACAAGAGCCTTGCCGGTGAGGAGAGAAATTATGAAAGCGACCCTTGCACCATAAGACGAATTTTCCTACTATACAGGCTGAAGAGGATCTGCCATTGATTAAGGAATCCACAACAGGTACTTGCTTCTCCATCATAGCGGTCAGGAAGTGGCAAAGAAACACGCGTCTCAACACTGCCAAGAGGTGTAGTCTGAGGATCAACACTGCCAGGACGTGTAGTAGGAGGAAGAGCAGCTTGTGCCTCCTGCTGACGTGCAAGGATGTTTGACGCCTGGAGGAGTTGGTCCTGTCGAGACCGGAGGTCCAGCATATCCGCTCGCATCTCCTGTGACGTCGTCATGTTCTTGAATTGACCAGCAGGGTCCATGGCCTGAGCGTACTGTCACAAAGTGTCTGTGGACCCACTGGTCCGTACCACTTTGGCGGTAAGGCAGCTGGCCAACAGGGCGCAGGTGAATGTCTATAGTTTGTATAGGTACCTGTGGCAGCTCAGACAGCAGCAAGGCAGGCTCGGCTGGGACTAGGCAGCAGGTGGACGTCAGGCGAGGTGAAGCAGGTCAGACGTGGATACAGCACGACATGACTTTGGCGCAGCACAGTGCTCGACCAGGATGGTATGGAATGCTAGGAACAGGTACAGGAACATGAACAGGTACCACACTAGGAGCCCATCACATAGACAAACTAGGGAACAACAACAACGCTCAGGCATTGAAGCAGGGGGCTGGACCCCTCTTATAGTCCAGGGTACTCACGGGTCAAAGTTCGTCAAAAGGTCCGGTGCGCGCGCTGCCCTTTTAAGAGCGGGCACGAGCGTGCGAGTGCACCCTACGGGATCCGGCTGAGGTGAGTGGACGCGAGCGCTGGCGTCTCCTGAGGAGGAGGTTGGTTGGGGCCAGCGCTTGCCGACTCGTGGCTGCAGCTGTCAGGAGGGGACCGGAGCCACAGACATTACAATAAGCTTACAAACCTAGCCACACTCATTAAATTAAACTCACCCAGTATGTTTAGACCTATATGTGCACATTCTCTTCTCTAAGTGTGCGCAGTCCATTTAGTTAAGCTGAATTCTGTGTGAATAGTCGAAAGCAGCGTGGCAAATCTCCTAGCTCTTTGACAGAACTTCCAAATATAAAAGTTTAATGTACAAAAACAGTATCAGATTCAAGCTTAATGCATAGATATGGTGCAAGAACCAAGCTCAGTACATACATACATACATACATACATACATATGCCAGAACCAAGTTCAGTACATTTATACAGCCACATAACCAGGGCCGGCCTTAGGGGTGTGCAGTGGTGTAACTACCACGGTAGCAGCCGTAGCAGCTGCTACGGGGCCCGCGGCTTGAGGGGGCCCGTGCCGCCAGCCGACACGCCCCCCCCCATATGCTCAGTGGCGCCGTTAGCAGCCGTTATGGCTGGTACAGCAGTAGCGCCGCTACTACGGGGCCCGCGCTGCCAAGCCTCCAACAAGTATGGGCCGGGTGACACAGGCCCTCTCATGCCTGTAGGCGTCGCTAGCACCGGAGGTGGCCCCAGTGCTAGCGACAGCCCAATACATGCACTAGCGCTGAATGGCTGGGCATGTTCCATGCCCGACAATCCCGCGTCTTACAATGACACTGATTGGCTAGCGGCGCGATGACCTCATCGCGCCGCTTCCATGCTTGAAAGGTGCTGATTGACAGGGCAAGTCATTCAGCTCCGCCAATCAGCGTCATTGGACGATGCTCGTTCAGCTCCTGCAGACCCGCTCAGAAGAGGGCAGATCTGCATCGCCAGCGAACAGCGTGGGAACGGTTTCATGTGAGTATGTCAAGTTTTTTGTTTTTTTTTCTCATAAAACTGTTAATGGATTTATCTATAGTGGGGGCTCTATCTTCAGGGGAGTAATCTATATGTGGGCCACTATATACAGGGGGGTCTATATGTGGGGATGTGGGGTACTAGCTACAGGGGTGGTCTGTATGTGGGGCACAATCTACAGGGGGGTCTATATGTGGTGATGTGGGCCACTATATATAGGGGGGTCTATATGTGGGCCACTATCTACAGGGGGGTCTACATGTGGGGCACTATCTACAGGGTGGTCTATATGTGCGGCACTATATACAAGGGGAACTATATGTGAGACACTATACAGGGGTGGGCTATATGTAGAGCACTATCTATAGGGGAGCTATTTGTTAGGGCACTTTCTATAGGGGTGGGCTATATGTGGGACACTATATACAGGGGTGGGATACCTGTGGGGCACTAGAAACAGGGTGGCTATATGTAGGGCACTGTCTACAGAGGTGGGCTATACGTGGAGTACTACCTATAGGGGAAGCTATATGTAGGGCAGCACGGTGGCTATGGGGGAACTATCTACAAGGGGCACGGTGTGTGTGACAGTGTATAGTACTATTATAATCAGTAACACAGTGTATGGCGCTATTATAGTTAGAGGTGAAAGAGGTGTTGAGAATTTTAACTTCACCATTGTTCGGGCTGTAGTTTTACGCCGTACAAACCATACGGCAGGGGTTGCACTAAATTGAGCTGTATTTGTTCTGGTGTTGTATATATGTACTGAGTATGAGATTGGTTTTGGTGCTGTGTATATATGTAATGAGTTTGGTTCTCGTGCTGTATATATGTACTGAGCTTGGTTCTGGTGCTGTATTTATGTACTGAGGTTTGTTCTGGTGCTGTATTTATGTACTGAGGTTGGTTCTGGTGCTGTATATGTGTATGGGCTTTGTTCTAGTGCTGTATTTATGTACTGAGCTTTGTTCTGTTGCTGTATATAAGTCAGAGCTTGGTTCTGGTGCTGTATATATGTCAAAGCTTAGTTCTGGTGCTGTATTTATGTACTGAGCTTGGTTCTGGTGCTTTCTATATGTACTTAGCTTGGTTCTAGTGCTGTATTTATGTACTGATCTTGGTTGAGGTACTGTATTTATGTACTGAGCTTGGTTCTAGTGCTGCATTTATGTACTGAGGTTTGTTCTGGTGCTGTACAAATGTCAGGGCTTTGTTCTGGTGCTGTATATATGTACTGAGCTTGGTTGTGGTACTATATATATATATATATATATATATACATATATATATATATATACAGTGAAGGAAATAAGTATTTGATCCCTTGCTGATTTTGTAAGTTTGCCCACTGTCAAAGACATGAACAGTCTAGAATTTTTAGAAAATCACATTGTCAAAATTCTATATATTTATTTGCATTGTGCACAGAGAAATAAGTATTTGATCCCCTACCAACCATTAAGAGTTCAGCCTCCTCCAGACCAGTTACACGCTCCAAATCAACTTGGTGCCTGCATTAAAGACAGCTGTCTTAAATGGTCACCTGTATAAAAGACTCCTGTCCACAGACTAAATTAATCAGTCTGACTCTAACCTCTACAACATGGGCAAGACCAAAGAGCTTTCTAAGGATGTCAGGGACAAGATCATAGACCTGCACAAGGCTGGAATGGGCTACAAAACCATAAGTAAGACGCCGGGTGAGAAGGAGACAACTGTTGGTGCAATAGTAAGAAAATGGAAGACATACAAAATGACTGTCAATCGACATCGATCTGGGGCTCCATGCAAAATCTCACCTCGTGGGGTATCCGTGATCCTGAGGAAGGTGAGAGCTCAGCCGAAAACTACACGGGGGGAACTTGTTAATGATCTCAAGGCAGCTGGGACCACAGTCACCAAGAAAACCATTGGTAACACATTACGCCGTAATGGATTAAAATCCTGCAGTGCCCGCAAGGTCCCCCTGCTCAAGAAGGCACATGTACAGGCCCGTCTGAAGTTTTCAAATGAACACCTGGATGATTCTGAGAGTGATTGGGAGAAGGTGCTGTGGTCAGATGAGACTAAAATTTTGCTCTATGGCATTAACTCTACTCGCCGTGTTTGGAGGAAGAGAAATGCTGCTTATGACCCAAAGAACACCGTCCCCACTGTCAAGCATCGAGGTGGAAACATTAGGTTTTGGGGGTGTTTCTCTGCTAAGGGCACAGGACTACTTCACCGCATCAATGGGAGAATGGATGGAGTCATGTACCGTCAAATCCTGAGTGACAACCTCCTTCCCTCCACCAGGACATTAAAAATGGCTCGTGGCTTGGTCTTCCAGCACGACAATGACCCAAAACATACAGCCAAGGCAACAAAGGAGTGGCTCAAAAAGAAGCACATTAAGGTCATGGAGTGGCCTAGCCAGTCTCCAGACCTTAATCCCATCGAAAACTTATGGAGGGAGCTGAAGATCCGAGTTGCCAAGCGACAGCCTCGGAATCGTAATGATTTACAGATGATCTGCAAAGAGGAGTGGGCCAAAATGCCATCTAACATGTGTGCAAACCTCATCATCAACTACAAAAAATGTCTGACAGCTGTGCTTGCCAACAAGGGTTTTGCCCCCAAGTATTAAGTCTTGTTTGCCAAAGGGATCAAATACTTATTTCTCTGTGCACAATGCAAATAAATATATATAATTTTGACAATGTGATTTTCTGTTTTTTTTTTTAATATAATCTATCTCTCACTGGTAAAATTAACCTAGCCTAAAAATTCTAGACTGTTCATGTCTTTGACAGTGGGCAAACGTACAAAATCAGCAAGGGATCAAATACTTATTTCCTTCACTGTATATATGAGCTTGGTTGTGGTACTGTATATAGGCATGAGATTGGTTCTGGATCTGTAATTATATAGAATATATTTATAATAACAAAATTGCAGAGCAGATGGAATTGTTCTCAATTCATTGTATATTTCATGGGAACCTGTCTGGTAGTTTTAACCCCTTGAACCTCCACCATGCGGTAATACATGACCTGACAATATTTCCAAACATTACCTTGTATGTTTTTTAAGATGCAGCAAAATTCTTAAAATCCACTTTTAAAACGACGCACATTATATGCTAATTACTCATTAAAGGGTCATAGGGCGGTGCTGCTGTCCTGAAGAGTCACATAGTCCTGCCTCCAAACCCACCTTTCCATGTTTGATTGTCATCTCCATGGCTGATACAACTTTCTCGGATGCACCATTGCCTTGTGGCACTATACACAAGGAGGGGGGTTGTCTGGCACTATACACAAGGGGGGCTGTTTGGCACTATAGATAAAGGGGGGCTGTGTGGCACTATACACAAGGGGGAGGGCTGTGGCTTTATCTAGAGTGGGCTGACTGTGGTGCAATCTTCAGGGGACTGTGTGTGGCACTTTCTACTAAGGGGGGCTGTGTTGCACTTTCTACTAAGGGGGGCTGTGTGGGACTATATACAAGGGAGGGGGCTGTTTGGCACTATATACAGTGGGAGCTGTATAGCGCTATATACAGTGGGAGCTTTATGGCAATATCTACAGGGGGCTGTATGGCACTATCTACAAGGGGAGGTAGGGGCGCTATCTACAAATGGGCTGTGACACTGTCTATAGGCGGGGCTATATAGCACTGTCTACAGGGGGGCTGTATGGCACATTCTACAGGGGGACCTATTTATAAGGGGGGCCCCGGTCAAGAGTTTGCTATGGGGCCCAGTCTTTCCTAGTTACGTCCCTGGGGGTGTGCGACCTGTGCCTTCGCACAGGGCGCATCACTCCAGCAAGTGGAAGGGGGTACTGCACTGGCTCCCTTCCCCTGCTTGTTTCAGAAGTGCCCGGGCCCAGCGACTCAGCAGTCGCCTTTCCGCCCAGACGCTTCTTCACTCAGTGGCATCGCTAACGCTGTAGCAACAATAGCAGCTGCAAGCGGCGACACCGAGCATGAGGGCGGTGGCACCGCTAGCAGCCGCTGCGGCTGCACAGCGGTAGTGACGGCACTTAAGCAGAGCAGGTGATTATCTCCCTGCTTTGCTACCTCCTAGCACCACTATAGCTCCCTGAAGGAGCGGAATACTTGTGTGGCCGGGTAATTCTACTCCTGGAGCGCTCCGCTTGATTTCTTTGTCCATATATGGACAGTGATATCAGGGGAAACTCCTGAAGCGGAATCCCGATCCACAGCGTTGCAGACGCTGTGACCGGGAACTCCACTCCAGGAGAAGCCAATGACATCACTGTTCATAAACAGACACAGACGACAGGTGCTTGTTTTTAGCCATTTTCTGTCTTTCTCAAAACAAATTTTGGTAGGGGTGCCCTCATTTTTCCAGTGCTGCCTTGAGTCCGAAAAGGTTGGGAAACTCTGTACTAGGCTACAGGATCATGCTAGCCTACGCAAAAATCCTGTCGCGTAGCAGCTCAGCTTGTCGTAGGAATGGGGCCTAGGTGAGTACAATTTTTGTTTCAGGGAACTGTATAAAAGGGGGAGGTGGGGAACTGTGTGGCACTGTCTACAAGGGGAGGTGAGGGGCTCTATGGAACGATCTACAAGGAGGAGGTGGGGGATTATGGCACTGTCTATTGGGAGGATGTATGGAATAACCTAAAGGGGGCACTATATTGTGTGGGGGCCACTAAGCAAACATTATATTATGTAGGGGTACTACAGGGGGCATAATACTGTGGGCACAATTAGAGGACAATATACTGTGTCCTTGAAGGGGTTGTAATATATTATATTATTAAATATTATTATTATTATTATACTGTATGGGGGGCACTAAAGGGGCATTATAATTTTTTTATGTGGCATTTTTTTTTAATGATGGGGTAGGGCGCCGAAAGATCATTTTGCATGAAGCGCCATCTATCCCAATTGTGGCCTTGCACATAACCAAACTCAGCACATAAATACAGCACCAGAAGCAAACATTATTACAGAATTAGAACCTAGCTAAAAACATATATACAGTACAAAAAAAGCGAGCTCAGTACATATATACAGTACCAGAACAAAGCTCAGTACATTTATACAGTACCAGAATCAAGCAAAGTACATAAATACAGCACCAGAATTAAGTTCACTACATAAATACAGCATGAGAACCTCAGGTCAGTATGTATATATATATATATATATATATATATATATATGTGTACAGAACCAAGTTCAGTACACGAATAAGGTACCAGAACCAAGCTCAGTACTTACAGCACCAGCACAAATACAGCTCAGTACAGAGAACATTTACAAAGACAGCTTAGCATCTGCCATATGTAACGCCCACTGCTTCTACCCCTTTTCATGATGTCCCCTGGCTCCTGGTTGGCGCCACGTACACTACCGTTCAAAAGTTTGGGGTCACCCAGACAATTTTGTGAAAACTCACACTTATATTTATCAAATGAGTTGCAAATTGACTAGAAAATATAGTCAAGACATTGACAAGGTTATAAATAATGATTTTTATTTGAAATAATAATTTTCTCCTTCAAACTTTGCTTTCGTCAAAGAATGCTCCATTTGCAGCAATTACAGCATTGCAGACCTTTGGCATTCTAGCTGTTAATTTGCTGAGGTAATCGGGAGAAATTTCACCCCATTCTTCCAGAAGCCCCTCCCACAAGTTGGATTGGCTTGATGGGCACTTCTTGCGTACCATACGGTCAAGCTGCTTCCAAAACATTTCTATGGGGTTGAGATCTGGTGACTGCGCTGGCCACTCCATTACAGACAGAATACCAGCTGCCTGCTTCTTCCCTAAATAGTTCTTGCATAATTTGGAGGTGTGCTTTGGGTCATTGTCCTGTTGTAGGATGAAATTGGCTCCAATCAAACGCGGTCCACAGGGTATGGCATGGCGTTTCAAAATGGAGTGATAGCCTTCCTTATTCAAAATCCCTTTTACCTTGTACAAATCTCCCACTTTACCAGCACCAAAGCAACCCCAGACCATCACATTACCCCCACCATGCTTGACAGTTGGCGTCAGGCACTCTTCCAGCATCTTTTCAGTTGTTCTGCGTCTCACAAATGTTCTTCTGTGTGATCCAAACACCTCAAACTTCGATTCGTCTGTCCATAACACTTTCTTCCAATCTTCCTCTGTCCAATGTCTGTGTGCTTTTGCCCATATTAATCTTTTCCTTTTATTAGCCAGTCTCAGATATGGCTTTTTCTTTGTCACTCTGCCCTGAAGGCCAGCATCCCGGAGTCGCCTCTTCACTGTAGACGTTGACACTGGCGTTTTGCGGGTACTATTTAATGAAGCTGCCAGTTGAGGACCTGTGAGGCGTCTATTTCTCAAACTAGAGACTCTAATGTACTTGTCTTGTTGCTCAGTTGTACAGCCGGGCCTCCCACTTCTCTTTCTACTCTGGTTAGAGCCTGTTTGTGCTGTCCTCTGAAGGGAGTAGTACACACCGTTGTAGGAAATCTTCAGTTTCTTAGCAATTTCTCGCATGGAATAGCCTTCATTTCTAAGAACAAGAATAGACTGTCGAGTTTCACATGAAAGCTCTCTTTCTCTAGCCATTTTGAGAGTTTAATCGAACCCACAAATGTAATGCTCCAGATTATCAACTAGCTCAAAGGAAAGTCAGTTTTATAGCTCCTCTAAATAGCAAAAGTGTTTACAGCGGTGCTAACATAATTGCACAAGGGTTTTCAAGTGTTTTCTAATCATCCATTAGCCTTCTAACACAGTTAGCAAACACAATGTACCATTAGAACACTAGAGTGATGGTTGCTGGAAATGGGCCTCTATACACCTATGTAGATATTGCATTAAAAACCAGACATTTGCAGCTAGAATAGTCATTTAGCACATTAACAATGTATAGAGTGTATTTCTGATTAATTTAATGTTATCTTCATTGAAAAAAAACTGTGCTTTTCTTTCAAAAATAAGGAAATTTTTTAAGTGACTCTAAACTTTTGAACGGTAGTGTACCTCTCCTAGTCAGGTCTGCTTGCGGACTCCTTCACTGCTGCTGCTCTTCTGCAATTTCTTGTTTTAAAGGTTCAGCACACGTCAAAACTGCTATCTAGCTTTCTCTGAGTATAAAGGGACCTCCCTTTGTTAGACAAATTTCCTGTGATTGACCTCTGCCTGTACCTTTAACTATCCTTGCCTACCAGCTGCTCTGATCTCGACTAGAAATAGTGACCCATGACGAACCTCTGCCTCCCGCCCTGACCTTTAACTCAACCAACTGTAAGTGCCCATCTGCTGCCTTCCCTGACTTTGCTATACCTGATATTGCATTCTCTATACTTATTTTTAATATGCCTGTTTGTGTTGGTTGTTGCCAAGGCAGACTACTCTGGGGGTAGCGACCGGGGTTCCCCAGCAGCAAAGTCCAGATCAACAGGGTGATTAACTAGGTTCCCTTAGAGTCCGCTCATTGGTTTAGCCCCACGTCAAATTTTTGGGTGACACACTGGGTTCATACCAACCTCTGCAGGCCCTGTGAGAGTCTCATTATGCATGGGCCCCGTGACACCATGCTGGTTTGTACCATGTGAAACTACAGCTCTCAGTATGGCCTTAATAACGGTAAGGGTATGTTGGGAGTTGCTGTTCACATAAAAGAATTGTACCACCTATCATCTTGCTTCAGATCTCGCAGTGAATCCAATACTGATCAGTCAAAGGCAGAATACACATTTATATTCAATGACTCACAGATGAATTCTTCTCTGATTCTCGTCGTTCTTTTTCCTCTTCTTATCAGATGTCTTTGGCTTCTTGCTTTTTCAACACATCAGTACCTATATACTATAAACTAACACAAAATCCTCATGCTGCCACACACTATGACCCTAAATATAATAGCACCATACACTCTGCCACTGAATATACCACCACACACATTGTGCCCCTAAATATACTGCCACACACAGTGCCCTTGAATATACTGCCACACACTGTGGCCCTGAATATACTGTCACACACTGTGGCCCTGAATATGCTTTCACACACTTTGCCTCTTAATATACCACTACATATTGTGCCCCTGAATATATTGCCACACACTGTGTCCCTAAATATACTTCTACACGCTGTGCCCTAAAAATACTGTCAAACACTGTGCCCCTGAATAAACTGCCATACAATGTTTCTCTGAATATAATACAAAACACAGTGCCTCTAAATATACAGCTTAACATTGTGCCCCTGAATATACTACCACGCACTGTCGCTAAATATATAGCCAAACACTTTGCCCTGAACATATTGCCACACACTGTTTCCCTGAATATACTGCCACACAATGTACCATAAAGCACCACACACATGTGCCTCTTGAAGAATGTGTCACACGCTGTGCTCCGTGTTAAGAGTGCCACGCGTGCCCCCAGAAAGTGGCTCCTGCACATAATGTCACACAGTGGTTCCTGTAGAAAGTGCCACTTAGAGGCAACTGTAGAAAGTGCCACACAGTGCTCTTGGCAGATAGTTCCACACAGTGCCCCTGTAGATAGTGCCACACAGTGCCCCTTGTAAAAAGAGCCACACAATGCCCCCTGTAGAAAGTGCCACACATAGTGCCCCCTTTAGAAAATGCCACACACAGTACTCTCTGCATATAGTGCAACACAAGTGTTATTGAAGTCCCCCATTATCAACCATGTTGTCTGCAGAGCGTGTGTGGTAAACTGTAGGATTCTCTGAAGGACGTCACCTGAGTAGGGTGGTGGAACATACACCGCCACTGTAATGCAAAAAGAATGACAAATTTGCCATAAAAGAAGATGAATCTACCCTCAACATTAATTTCAGAATTAAGGCATTCAAATGGGATAGTACGATGAAAAAGAATGTTCACTCCCCTAGAGTAGGCAGTATGAGTGGCATGACATTTCTGCCCTATCCATGGTTTGTCAAGCAGAGATAATCTATCTGGGGTTATATGCATTTCCTGCAGACATAACAATAGGTGTTGAGTATATTTAACAAAATCAAAAACAGCTTCTCTTTTCGTAGCATTCCCGAGACCCCTAACATTCCTGTTAGCACAGCATTTACATAGAACGATAATAGGAAAATAATATGTGTCAAGAGCGGAGTAGGATCCAAACCCTCATCACCCCCCAAACTAGAACCCAACAACTAAGAGAACAAAGCCCTATTAAACAGTTCCATTGAGGTGAAAAACAAGGACCAGGGCTAAAACAGATATGAATACCAGCAGGATAGCTGTACCAATCAGGACAGAGCAACAATACATGGAGGATTCCAGCTGACTCATAAATAAGTGGACTGGGCTTTGGATTTTACTATGGAACAGGAGGTAGGAGTGGAAGGGGGAGGAGACTTGTATTGTTTTTTTTGGGGGGGGTTCCTGTTTTGTTGCTAGGAAATCTGGAAGGGGGTGGATGGTGGTGAGGGTATTAATGAATTGTGACTATGTTTGGTATTTTGTATAAGGTATGTGATATTTTTCAAATAATAAAAAAAAAGGTACATTAAGTTTTTGACACATAAACTACACTAGGCCCCTAGGGAAAATTACCAAGAATATTATTACTAACCTTTGCAACACACTATGTAAATATGTGTGATATACACCATTTTTCATCTCTGTAGGCAAACATTGGAAAACCCTTTTAAGAGTTCTGTTTTAGGTTCTAGATCTTGAGGTAACCTTAACCCTTTCATGACAAAGGGTCATTGATGCCCCTGTGTCCAGGTCAAATTTTAAATTTCTGATATATACTTCTTTAAACGATAATATCTTTGCGACCACTTTGAATATAACAAATATTTTTACTTTGTTTTTTTACAAGACTTATGAGGCTTTCATTTTCTAGAGAAGTTGAATTAATTTAATGTTGTTAATTTTAGTTATGAGCAGACAAATCACAAAAAAATGTGAAAAAAACAAACACTTTTTGTAATTTTTTTTAAATGTATACGCTGTTGCAGCTCTATAATAATTAGTCTTCTTCCCTCTCCGACACCCTGGATCGCTGTGAGGGGAGAGTGAAGAGGGCTATAAGGCTATATTCACATGACAGTGAAAAAAAGGGCAGTTAACAACGGATCAACTGTCAGTTTTTCATCGCTGTTTTGCATCATCCATGTCCCGGCCGCCTGACTGTTTTTAACTGCCATTTGCTGTTCTTTTCTTCATGCACGTTATCACAATTTATAACCCGTGTAGATAGTGTTGCAATACCACTGTAGATAGCGCCAATGCCCACATAGATAGTGCCCATTGTAAATAGTGCCACAGTGCCCACATAGTGCCACAGTTCCCACTGTAGATAGTGCCCACATAATGCCACAGTTTCCACTGTAGATAGTGCCCACATAGTGCCCATGTAGATAGCACTGCAGTGTCCCCTGTATGTAGTGCCCATAAAATGCCACAGTGCCCATGTAGATAGTGCCACACCCCCTGTATATAGCACCTCCTCT
The DNA here is from genome assembly GCF_050947455.1 of Rhinoderma darwinii. NCBI lineage: Eukaryota > Metazoa > Chordata > Amphibia > Anura > Rhinodermatidae > Rhinoderma > Rhinoderma darwinii. The sequence goes on from NC_134694.1 coordinate 79,023,173, forward strand.
GTAGATACCCCCACACCCCCTGTAGATAGTGCTACCACCTACTGATAGAACCACCCGTCCTGCAAATAGCACCACACATTGCAGATAGTGCCACTCCACCTGTAAATAGTGCCACTCCCCCTGTAGATTTCACCACCCCCCAGTAAATGGCACCCCCTTCCTGTAGATAGCACCACTGTAGCTCCCTGTAGGAACAGTATCACTCTGGCCGAGGATTCCACTCCTAAAGGGAGTCCCTGATGCCTCTGTCCATATGTGCACAGTGACGTCAGGGGCTAACTCTAAAAGCGGAATCCCCTGCCAGAGTGTCGGTAGCACTCTGGCCGGGGATTCCACACCAGGAGTAGCCCCTGACGTCACTGTCCATGTATGGATAGTGACGCCAGGGGATTCTCCAGTAGCGGAATCCCCGGTCAGAGTGTCAGCCGGGGATTCCGCTCCTAGAGAGAGCCCCTGACATCACAGTCTAAATGGATAGTGATGCTAGGGGCTTCTCCAGTAGCGGAATCCACGGCCAGAGTGTCGGCCGGGGTTTACACTCCTAGAGAGAGACTCTGACGTCACTGTCCAAATGGACAGTGACGTCAAGTGCTCTCTCTAGGAGCGGAATCCCCGGGCAGATGGATCTAGAAGGAGTTTAGGTGGTGCTATCTACAGGAAGAGGGATGTGTGATGCTATCTACAGTGGGGGTGTTTGCTATACGCAGGGGGTGGCACTATCTACAGGGGAATGGAGAGACGTCGGGGGCTCCCTCTAGGATGGGATTCCCCTGCTGGAGCGCTGGCCGGGGATTCCGCTCCTAGATTGAGCTTAGGGGGGCGCTATATACAGGGGGTTGTGTGTGGCACTATCTACAGTGGGGGGTATATTCTGGGGCTCTCAAAACCCTGGCAGACATGAGAGTGCAGAGCTGCTTATACTGAAGCAGCACTGCACTCATTAAACCCCGTTCCTGACTGCCAACGTTTATATATGTGGCAACTGAACGGGGCATCGACAATTGGAACGTATATAGCTGTATGGCAGTCGTGAAGGGGTTAATGAATAAGTTACTATTTATATACATATTTTTTATGTAGACAAAACATTATATTCTATAGCTCTTTTGAATATTTTAACGGGAATCAAGAAAAGTGAAGTGTATGATGTCAAGCTCTGTACAGCGCTTTCTAATATATTAGCTCCATATAAGCATTAGGAAATAAATAACAGTTTTGAAAAAAAAAACATTCAGGCCCTAATCTATTAATGGGTTTGGCGCCACTTTAGTGGCGGAAGAAAGTCACAAATTTAGGAGCACTTCTTTTTTACGCAAAATTTTCAACTTTTTCTTTTTTACCCCACACTTTAACAAAAAAGGAACGTGGCTTCAAAAGGTGACGTTTTCTCCCCGGCCAGACAGATTTATTAACTTTTACGACAAAGTACAGTAGGTTAAACTTTAGCGAAAATCTATCGCAGATCTGATTTCAAAGTCAGGGGCACAGACTGCACACAATGCCGACTAATTTATCAAGAGGTGTCCTACTGCTAAGAGCTTCTGAGCAAGACTGGCATATGAAATGCCAGTCTTAGTACAGTACATCTGGCCAAAAGCGTAAATGAAGTGATTGTTCATAATCTTCCTACAATGGATGACATTTTAAAGGTCACTTTTCCCATCATTTATTCTCCCTAAAGAAGTAAATACTAATGATAAGATGGCCACAAAAAGCCGTGATTGGAAATGTATAAATCTAGAACTGGTTACATGAAGAACTGCATTGTGGCACCACACAAAGAAATGGTTTCTGAAGAAGTTACTGTGATTTTTTTGGACTGCAGAAACAAATGTGATGGATATGACTGACCTGGCTGAGCGTTAAAACAAAATACATTTTCAAGTTTATAATATATTGCAGGTGTCATCTAGACAACAAGAAATAATGGGACACATTTATCAATAGTGATGTAACAATGACTTTACAAAGGAAAAACAAAACGTTTCATTTACAATAAGGTTTATCAAAATGGTCCATGCTACATAATAGATTGGGTGCAATGGGTCCAATGGAAATTTGGTCAATAATAAATGTGGGCAAAACCTTTGTCTTGTTTCACCACTCCCCTTTGATGAATTTTTCATGAATTTTCATATAAAAGAACAAGATTAAAAATGGTACAGGTCTTTCATAAACATGGCACCTTCCACTTGCAATATTTTCAAATGCACATTACACAACTTTTCTGGTGAATTGTATTTAATAGATATTGCCAAATGTGTCGGAGATGATTTGTTAGTCGGGGGCCCTCAATAAAGGAACTTCTTCATATTTCAGATACCCTTGATCTGGCCTTGCAGAAGGCGAGAAATATGGTTCTGTAATAGAAAATTTGTCTACTGGTGAAACGTTGTCGACATGAATTTTCACAGAGTGGCGCATCTTCAATTACAATTTATTAACTTACTTGGTGAGGACCAGATGATTGGAAATGTATGTCCGAATATATATAAGCACAGCCTCATGACCTTTGTATAATCCCTATTTCCAAAATAAGAAATGACCATAACATATACGTTTTCTCCAAACATCTTGGTCTACAATGACATTTTCTATCCATTTGCTTACTGTAGTATAGATGCACAAACTCAACATCTCTGATATCTGCGCCCACACTGGGTTATCTCTTACATTTCCTACTGCTAAGTTAATGTATTGTGACTCTGCTATACATTTTGTTGTATCTCATTGGATTCTTTTTTATGTATCTTCATACTCTGTGTCATAAAAATAGCTTGAAACTATATTTTGAACGACATTTTCACAACATATTAAAAGCACCCTATTGAGTTATACAGTTCATTTCCATTTCCTACATTTCTGAATATTTGAGGACCAGACAGTAATGCAATTTAAATGTTATCTCATTTAAGGAGTTATTATTATGATAACCTATGCCCTGCAGTGGTAGTTGTTTTGTTTGTTTTTGCTTATATAATGAATTTCTAAAATACAAAGTTTTTTTCATTCTATTCTATTAAACATCAATGATTTTGCTAATTGTGGTGGTATATTTTAAAATATTGAATTTAATTATTGTTATTTTATCTAGATTTTGAAATATGCTGCTAGAGGCAACCACTTTCTTAATCTGATATTGTCCACCGCTAAAAGCAACATGACTGCATACCTGGGCAGCAGCTGTCACCAATGATAGGCTGTTAGTAAAGCGTTAAGGGTGTATTCACACAGACCGTTGTGCCACACGGTCAAAAACTACACAGAAAAACCGCATGCGTTATACTGAAAAATACACGGCTTTATGAAGTGGCTATTGACGGTGCAATTTTGTCATGTTTCACCTAAAAAAAGTGCTGCTATAAATTGCTTATCAAAACTGCAGTAATTCACGGTAAAGTGCGTGCGGTTTTGCCATGTGGAATGCGGCACACTATCCTATTGTGAGAGTACGCCCTAAAATTACAAATATTGTTGTGCTACCAATAGAAAACACTTAAGGTAAGTGCATCTAAAGCCTCATGCACATGGCACAGTTGCGTGCACAGGGCCTGTACGTCGGCACTTGGGGTCAATATGATCCCATACTACTGAGCCGCAGCCACTCTTTGTGCCACCATATGGCACCTCCGTACTGCTCTATATTTAGGTGGTATACTCTTCTAGAAGTAAAATGGCATCTAATGGAACATGACATAATTTTTTCTCCGTCCGAGAAAATGAATACCAGCTTTCCTCCTGGTGATCGGAGGCATATGGAGGCACAGTATAAATCCATAGACTTTTATGATTGTCATATTATAGCTCTGTACAATTATGAACTTTTATGGAGCCATAAGATGGTCTGTAGACAAAGATGGAAATTCTCTTTCAAGGACATGTATGTGCCCTGTCTATGTACAGGGGCACGTGGAGTGAGTATGGGTCTGTATGGTGCCTCATTGAAGTACTGTTTTCTCACCTAGAAGTAATGTTTCTAGGGGAGAATAACTCCGTAATATGGCATGCAATTGAGTATACCACAATCTCTATTTTTTTTTTTCACAGATTTCATATTACATTTGAGGCACACAGAGGTAAAGTATGAGCCCATAGAATTGATGTGCATAATACCTCGCTATAGAAGCATGCAATGCGCTTAAAAGGCTTTTGAAAATCAAGTGTTATAGAAAATTACATGTGAGAAGGCAAGGGTTCTGTAATGGCAGGAAGGAGGTGAAGGGAAAGTGAGCCCTAATCTACCCACCGCCCTGTCCCTGCCTACTTGCAACGACCCGCCCTAGGCGACGAGGTACAACTGGGCGGCGGTCCCTACGCTGGCTAAGTGCACAGGAAGACAAACAGGGAACACGCAAGGGAAGGGGCAGTAGCCACGGAACGCCACGAGGAAACGGGGCGGCGAACGAACAGTCAGGACCAGGACGAAGTGAGTACACCCGAGCAGGCACAGAGACAGAAGCAAGCCAGGGCAAGCAAGCAGGTCAAGCAGAACTGCAGCAAGGCAGAAGCACGGCAGAAGCAGGCTGGAGCAAGCAGCAGAGGCCAGGAATCCAAAAGAATTACAAGCACTGAGGGAGAGCACAGGGCAGGTAATAAAGGGCAGGGGGCGGAGCTAACTCCGAGAGACCAGGCCGCGATAGGCTCTCCCACTCCTGAGCCTGCCACCCTGGTTGGTGGGAGATGGTGTCAGTCGAGCAGGTCTGGCCTCAGGTGTGGATTGATTAATCCCAGGAGTATAGCTAGATGAAGTACCTGGCAGATCCCTAACAGTACTCCCCCTTTTATGAGGGGCCACCGGACCCTTACTAAGGGGACCCGGTTTAGTGGGGAAGAGGAGGTGGAACCTCCTGATCAATACCCCAGCATGAACATCACGGGCAGGTACCCAAGTCCTCTCCTCCGGCCCGTATCCTCTCCAATGGACCAGGTACTGGAGGGAGCCCTGGACCATCCTACTGTCCATAATCTTGGCCACCTCGAATTCCACCCCCTCAGGGGTGAGAACGGGAACAGGAGGTATCCTCGAGGGGGACCAGGACGGGGAGCAGCGTTTAAGGAGGGAGGCATGGAAGACGTCATGTATGCGAAAGGATGGGGGGAGCTCCAGACGGAAGGATACAGGGTTGAGGACTTCAATGATCTTATAAGGTCCAATAAATCGGGGAGCAAACTTCCTGGACGGGACCTTAAGGCGCAAGTTCCTGGACGACAACCAGACCAAATCCCCGACGACAAACTGGGGGTTAGCAGAACGTCTACTATCCGCCTGAATCTTTTGTGCGCTCTGGGACGCCTCTAGGTTCTTCTGAACCTGGGCCCAGACAGTGCACAGTTCCCGATGAACCTCCTCTACCTCAGGATTATTGGAACAACCAGGGGAGACGGAGGAGAACCTTGGGTTAAACCCGAAATTACAGAAAAACGGGGAGACACCTGACGAGTTACTGACCCGGTTATTCAGGGAAAATTCAGCAAGGGGAAGGAAAGAGACCCAATCGAATTGACAGTCAGAGATGAAACACCTTAAATATTGTTCCAGGGATTGGTTGGTCCTTTCCGTTTGGCCATTAGTTTCGGGATGGAAGGCGGAGGAGAAGGACAGATCAATCTCCAACTTTTTACAAAAAGCTCTCCAAAATAAGGAAACAAATTGTACCCCTCTGTCAGAAACGATATTGACTGGGGCCCCATGGAGACGCAGGATGTGTTTCACAAACAAAGAAGCTAACGTCTTGGCGTTAGGTAGCTTCTTAAGGGGCACAAAGTGGCACATCTTGCTGAAGCGGTCGACTACCACCCACACCACCGACTTGCCCTGAGATGGAGGCAAATCGGTGATAAAATCCATGGAGATATGGGTCCAAGGTCTCTGGGGAATGGGCAAGGAACGTAGTAGGCCCGCAGGTCGGGACCTAGGGGTTTTGGACCTAGCGCAAACCTCACAAGCGGCGACGTAAGCCCTAACATCTTTAGGCAACCCAGGCCACCAATAGTTTCTGGTAATGAGGTGTTTGGTGCCCAAGATGCCAGGATGACCAGATAGAGCGGAGTCATGGTTTTCCCTGAGTACCCTCAGCCGGTATTGCAGGGGAACAAACAGTTTGTCCCCAGGGGCGTTCCCGGGAGCTGCACCCTGATCAGCCGCGATATCAGAAGCTAAATCAGAATCCGTGGCAGAGACGATTATACCAGGGGGTAAAATACAAGCGGGATCCTTCTCGGAAGGAGGATTGGCCATGAAACTACGTGACAGAGCGTCAGCCTTAATATTCTTGGACCCAGCCCTATAGGTAACCAAGAAATTAAATCTGGTAAAGAATAGTGCCCACCGAGCTTGTCTAGGATTAAGCCTCCGGGCCGATTCTAGGAAAACCAGATTCTTGTGATCCGTAAGGACCGTTACCTGGTGTCTGGCCCCCTCCAGGAAGTGCCGCCACTCCTCAAAAGCCCATTTAATGGCTAGAAGTTCGCGGTTGCCAATATCATAGTTACTCTCCGTGGGCGAAAACTTCCTAGAGAAGTAAGCACAGGGGCGGAGATGGGTGAGGGAGCTGGTACCCTGGGACAAGACGGCCCCTACTCCCACCTCGGAAGCGTCAACCTCCACAATAAATGGCTCCTCTTGGTTGGGCTGAATCAGCACGGGGGCCGAGATAAAGCACTTCTTGAGAGTCTCAAAGGCCTGGACGGCCTCAGGGGGCCAATGGAGGACATCGGCACCCTTGCGGGTAAGGTCCGTAAGAGGCTTAGCGACGACCGAGAAGTTGGCAATAAATCTCCTGTAATAGTTGGCGAACCCTAAAAAACACTGTAACGCCTTAAGGGAGGCAGGTTGGACCCATTCCGCCACAGCTTGAACCTTGGCAGGGTCCATGCGGAATTCATGAGGAGTGAGGATTTGCCCTAAAAATGGTATCTCCTGTACCCCAAAGACACATTTTTCAGTCTTAGCAAACAGATTATTCTCCCGAAGGACCTGGAGCACCTTCCTGACATGCTCCACGTGGGAGGACCAGTCCTTGGAAAACACCAGTATGTCATCAAGGTACACAACAAGAAAATTACCCAGGTACTCTCTCAGGATTTCATTAATAAAATTCTGGAAGACAGCAGGGGCATTACACAACCCAAAGGGCATGACCAGGTATTCGAAATGACCCTCGGGTGTGTTGAACGCCGTTTTCCACTCATCCCCCTCTTTGATGCGGATAAGGTTATATGCCCCCCGTAGATCGAACTTAGAAAACCATTGGGCTCCCTGAACCTGATTAAAAAGATCCGGAATCAAAGGAAGTGGGTACTGGTTCCTTACGGTGACCTTATTCAGGTTACGATAATCAATGCACGGCCTAAGACCACCATCCTTCTTCCCCACGAAGAAGAAGCCAGCACCTACAGGAGAAGTCGAGGGGCGAATGAAACCCTTGGCCAGGCATTCTTGGATATACACCCTCATCGCTTCACGTTCAGGACATGAAAGATTAAATATCCTACCCTTAGGAAGCTTGGCACCAGGCACCAAATCGATAGCGCAATCGTAATCTCTATGGGGGGGCAACACCTCGGAGGCCTCCTTAGAAAACACATCGGCGAAGTCCTGAACAAACTCAGGAAGCGTGTTTACCTCCTCCCGGGGAGAAATAGTGTTAACAGAAAGACATGACATAAGACATTCATTACCCCATTTGGTGAGATCCCCAGTATTCCAATCAAATGTGGGATTATGCAACTGCAACCAGGGAAGACCTAATACCAGATCAGACGATAATCCCTGCATCACCAGTACAGAGCACTGCTCCACATGCATGGAGCCAACCAGGAGTTCAAAAACAGGAGTATGCTGAGTAAAATAACCATTAGCAAGGGGGGTTGAGTCGATTCCTACTACAGGGATGGGATAAGGTAAATCAATACAAGGCATCTTTAGAGACATAGCAAAATCCACAGACATGATATTAGCAGATGAGCCAGAATCCACGAAAGCACTGCCCGTGGCAGACCGGCCAGCAAACGAGACCTGAAAGGGAAGCAAAATTTTATTGCGTTTCACATTAACGGGAAATACCTGTGCGCCCAAGTGACCTCCCCGATGATCACTTAGGCGCGGAAGTTTTCCGGCTTCTTATTCTTGCGCCTGGGGCAGGTGTTCAGTAGATGCTTGTCGTCCCCACAGTAGAAGCAGAGACCATTCATTCTGCGAAACTCTCTACGTTGTCGAGGGGACATGGAGGCCCCGAGTTGCATAGGTACCTCCGAGTCCTCCGTGGAGGGGCGAGGAGACGGGACCTCGGGGGGAATCACAGAAAAGTCAGAGGGGAGCACACTGAAGCGTTCTAGCTGACGTTCCCTGAGACGTCGGTCAAGTCGTACTGCTAGGGCCATAACCTGGTCAAGGGAGTCAGGCGAGGGGTAGCTAACCAGCAGATCCTTCAGGGCGTCAGATAATCCTAACCTAAACTGGCACCTTAGGGCCGGATCGTTCCACTGAGAAGCTACGCACCACTTCCTAAAATCAGAACAGTATTCCTCAACCGGTCTCCTACCCTGACGTAAGGTCACCAGCTGACTCTCGGCTAAAGCAGTCCTGTCAGTCTCGTCGTAAATGAGTCCGAGGGCAGAGAAAAAACGATCAACAGAGGAAAGTTCAGGGGCGTCAGGAGCCAAGGAGAAGGCCCACTCTTGGGGCCCTTCCTGGAGTCGGGATATGATGATACCCACCCGCTGGTTCTCGGAACCTGAGGAGTGGGGCTTTAGGCGGAAATACAGTCTGCAACTCTCCCGGAAGGAGAGAAACGTCTTACGGTCCCCTGAAAACCGGTCAGGTAACTTGAGGTTGGGTTCTAGAGGTGAGGTGAGGGGTACTACTAAAGCAGCGTCACCCTGATTGACCCTTTGGGCCAGGGCCTGGACCTGTAGGGAGAGGCCCTGCATCTGCTGGGTCAGGGTCTCAAGGGGGTCCATGATAGCGTCAGCGTAGGAGAAATGGTAGACTAGGTAAGGGCTTGTAATTATGTAATGGCAGGAAGGAGGTGAAGGGAAAGTGAGCCCTAATCTACCCACCGCCCTGTCCCTGCCTACTTGCAACGACCCGCCCTAGGCGACGAGGTACAACTGGGCGGCGGTCCCTACGCTGGCTAAGTGCACAGGAAGACAAACAGGGAACACGCAAGGGAAGGGGCAGTAGCCACGGAACGCCACGAGGAAACGGGGCGGCGAACGAACAGTCAGGACCAGGACGAAGTGAGTACACCCGAGCAGGCACAGAGACAGAAGCAAGCCAGGGCAAGCAAGCAGGTCAAGCAGAACTGCAGCAAGGCAGAAGCACGGCAGAAGCAGGCTGGAGCAAGCAGCAGAGGCCAGGAATCCAAAAGAATTACAAGCACTGAGGGAGAGCACAGGGCAGGTAATAAAGGGCAGGGGGCGGAGCTAACTCCGAGAGACCAGGCCGCGATAGGCTCTCCCACTCCTGAGCCTGCCACCCTGGTTGGTGGGAGATGGTGTCAGTCGAGCAGGTCTGGCCTCAGGTGTGGATTGATTAATCCCAGGAGTATAGCTAGATGAAGTACCTGGCAGATCCCTAACAGGTTCTATGTCATGTTTGATGTTTAATCTTAAGAATGCATGGAAGACAACATAATAATAATAATAATAATAATAATAATAATAATAATAATAATAATAATAATAATAATAATAATAATAATAAAAATACTACTACTAATAATAATAATAACATAAATAACAATACAAAGAATACATTTCTTTTGCAGGCAATGTGAGTTTGAGCGCAAAATTATGCAGGTCTGAAAATAGAACTGCTAATAATATCAGTATAAGCCAAGAGATAAAAAACAAGTTACTTATGAAGTTTCTCACTATTCAGGAAAGGAAAAGCTCCCAGGAGAATCCTTCACAGGTGAATACCCAAAGTTAATTAGGTAATTGACTGTACATACTCAATTGCTACCCACATCGACACTGACAAAGCCTAAAAAACAAGAATTTGATTTAATCAGCAATGGCAATTTATGTTCTGGAAAGTCAAACTCCTCGATTTTCAGCAATACTTATATGCATTTTTATACATCCAGCCTTAACTTTGTCATTTTTATGCTAGTTTGTCTAATACTAGTGAATTGGAATGTGAATAAACTGTTTTAATAAAATAAGTTTATCTGCTGGTGATTCCTTTAACCCCTTAACGAGCAGCCCATTTTAGGCCTTAATGACCAAGCTATTTTTTATGTTTTTCCATCGTCTCATTCAAAGAGCTATAACTTTTTTATTTTTGCAACGACATAGCTGTATAAGGTCTTGTTTTTTTGCGGAACTAGTTGTGCATTTTATTAGCATCATTTTTGGGTACATATAATTTATTGATTAACTTTTATTAAAAAAAAAATCTGGGGGATAGAACAAAACATAGCAATTATGCCACATTATGCCACAGCTTTTTGCGTCCTAAATTTACGCTGTTTATCGTGTGGTACAAATAACACAATAACTTTATTCAGCGGGTTGTTATGATTGTAATGATACCAAATGTATATAGATTTTGTATGTTTTACTACTTTTACTAGTTTTAGACAGTAAAAACACTTTTTTTTTTAAATTATTTTTTTTATTTTTGAATCGACATAGCTGTATAAGGTTATGTTTTTTGTGGGACAGTTGCATTTTTTAATTAGCACCATTTTGGGGTAAATATAATTTATTGATTAACTTTTATTAACTTTTTTGGGGGGGAATATTCATCGGGTTGTTACGATTGCAACGATACCAAATTGATATAGATTTTGTATGTTTTACTAATTTTATATAGTAAAAAAACTTTTTTTTCAAAATTATTTGTTTTTGTGTCTCCATATTTGAGCCATAACGAAGATGCAAATTTTTGATCACTTTTTAGCACACTTTTTTTAAGGCATGATTCACAGGAAAAGGCTATTTTTTTATTATTTTTTTACGGCGTTCACCATGCGGGTTAAATAATGTAACAACTTTATAGTTGGGGTTGTTGCGGACGCGGCGATACCAAATATTTGTAAACGTTTAACTTTTTTTTTTTTTTTTCAATAGTAAAGCATTTTGTAAGGGGAAAAACAGTTTTTCATTTTTTTTTCACTTAATTATTTTTTATTAAACTTTTTTTAAACTTTTTTACTAGTCCCACTAGGGGACTTCACTATGCGAACCTCCGATCACTTTTACAATACACTGCAACATTTTTGTATTGCAGTGTATTACTGTCTGTCCGTGTAAAACGGACAGGCATCTGCTAGGCCATGACTCTGGCATGGCCTAGTAGGCATAACTAGTGGCAGACCTGGGGGCCTTTATTAGGCACCCCCAGGCTGCCGTAGAAACCACCGACACCTTGTGATCTTACGCAGGGTGTCGGTGGGGTGAGAGAGGGAGCTCCCGTTCTCTCTTCAAAACCGCTCAGATGCGGTGCTCGCTATTGACAGCCGCATCTGAGGGGTTAAACTGGCGAGATCGATACTGATATCGATCTCACCCATTAGAGCACTGCTGCTCCCAGCCCTCAGCTACCGGAGGTAGCTGAGAGCAGGGAGATTTAACGACTCCCTGCTCTGTTTATTTATTCCGATGCAACGCAGTGAAAAGGCGTATGCATCGGAATAGAGCCCATTAGTGGCCATGGTGAAGAGGCGTATTGGCGGTCAGTAACGGGTTAAGTCATTTATATAAGAAAAACGATGACAACCTTTTGTCAAGTTTTGGCCAGGACATCTTTGTGAAGCTCAAGGCTGTAGTCAGATCTAAGACTGCAGACTCCGCCTTAGGGGGGATTCACACGAGCGTGTATTCGGTCCGTGCGGGCCGCGTGGTTTTCACGCGGCACGCATGGACCAATACAAGTCTATGGGGCAGTACAGACAGTCCGTGCTTTTTGCGCAGCGTTTGTCTGCTGCGCAAAAAGCGCGACAGGTTCAATAACTCTGCGTATTTCGCGCATCACGCACCCATTGAAGTCAATGGGTGCGTGAAAACCACGCAGGATGCACGGAAGCACTTCCGTGCGAACCGACTGAAACAGCGCACCAGCTGTCAAAAGGATGAATGTAAACAGAAAAGCACCACGTGCTTTTCTGTTTCCGAACATCCAAACGGAGTGTCTTTGCGATGCGCGAAGCCGGACAAGCGAACCGAACTTCACCGGGTTCGGCCGAACTCGTTTTGGCCGAACCCGGCAAAAAAATTATCGGTACGCGACGTCAGGAGATAGTCACTGTCCATGGCGCTGAAAGAGTTAAACTGTTTCAGCACCATGGACAGTGACTTCCGATCCCAATATACATGAACCTGTAGAAAAAAAAACGAAGTTCTGACTTACCGATAACTCCCGGCGTCTTCCTCCAGTCTGACCTCCCGGGATGACAATTCAGTCCAAGTGACAGCTCCAGCCAATCACAGGCCAAGCACAGGCTGCAGCGGTCACATGGACTGGCACGTCATCCAGGGAGGTGGGGCCCGATGTCGAGAGGCGCGTCACCAAGGACGCGTCACCAAGGACGCGTCACCAAGGCAACGGCCGGGAAGTTCTCGGTAAGTACAAACTTTTTCTTTTTTTTCAACAGGTTTTTCGATATTGTGTTCGGCATTCACTGTCGAGGGTGCTGAAAGAGTTAGCTCTTTCAGCACCTTGGACAGTGACGGGCGTCGACTAGCCTCATCTCTATGATGGCGGCTGCGTGAAAATCACGCAGCCGTTCATCATACACGGATGACACACGCAGCTGTCAAGTGTTTTTTGCGCGCGCAAAACGCTGCGTTGTTTGCGTGCGCAAAAACGCAACGTCTGTCTGTATCTGCCCTTACTCTCATGCCCGCACCTTCAGTGTCCTCCTGCTCAAGGCAGCAGTCTGCTTCCGCGGCAAAGCGGCATAACTAGAATGTAGGACTAAATGTTAGGTAGTAACGTAAAGCAAGAAGGTTTGACTTTTGTGGTACTGTAAGATAAAGCAGAGAATTGAGCCAAAATCTGAGTGAAGCAGATGATGTCATGGAAAATAATGTACTGATTGCCAACCCAGCATTCTAGCCTTTAAAGGTGAGGATGCAGCCAAAAACTTACCCTGTGGTAGTAATTGTGAATATTTGGCATGGGACTACCAGGTGGTCCATATTAATTCAGCATCTAGAGGCATTTGTGGTCATATATTTCTTAGGAGTTGAGCTGTGCATGTATGTCTACCTTTTTACTAATACCATCTCATTTCTTGGGTACGGTGTTGGAACCAGCTGGCAGATATAACTTTAATGACATGCCTTATCCACCTCTTCAATATCTTCACATAAGAGTATTGGAAAACTGTAAAGTGTACAGTGGCAGATTATCATATGGGCGGTTCAGGCGGCAGCCTGGGGCCCAAGGCTCCCAGGGGGCCCATGGCTGCCCGAACCGCACATCATTTTAAAAATCACTTAAGAGACTCAGTGCTAGTGCCGCTAATGGCCGCTGCTGAGAGGGAGGGAGGAAAGGGAGGGGCGGACTGGAATGGCGTAGAGCCGCCAGCACAGTGCTAATGGGGATGAGGGAGAGGGATAGTAATAGCAGGGGCTATATGGGACTTGCAGACGTGCGTCTGCTAGGTGGTAGAATACGCCCCTCTTTGATGCTGCACATACTGCCAGTGAGGAACAGAAGAGAAGGGCGGTGGTCGAGCGGTGAGGAAGAAGGTGAGTCTGCTGTTCGCCTCCTGCCCCAAGCAACAATCGGCAGACGCTTAAGGGGGATTAAATATAACTTCTACTATAACTTCGACTAACTTCTGGGGGCTCTATAGGGAGGTCTGAGCGGCGGGCTCTATGGGGGGCTATCCCCCCCTCAGAGATGTCAGACTCAGACATTCAGACCTCCCTATAGGGCCCCCAGCATTCAGTAAGACAACCTGACCTCCCCTTGCAATATAATCCCCCCATACAGCCCTCAGTTTTCCCATAAGGGAAATGTATGACATATGCTTACCTGATTACATGGTCGGGAGTTACAAAAACAGAGTTACGCTGTTTCTGTAAGTCCCTTAAAACTAAATGAAAGTGAATTACGGAAACAGCGTCACTTGCAGACTCCCACCGATCACTAAAACTAAGCGGCAGAAGCACTCGTGTGAGCCGCTTTGTTTCTGTTTCCAGAAAGCCGAGCAGTTTGTGTACGGGCTCATAGAAAGTCAATGGGCCCGTACACCGCTAATTTGGCTTTCCGGAAAAACCCGAACAGAAACTAAGTGGCTCAGCGCTCACATGAGCGCTTCTGCCTCTTAGTTTTAGCGATCGGTGGAGGTCTCAGCACTCGGATCCCCACCCATCAAAAGTTTTGACATGTCACTATGACATGTCAGAAGTTTGTTGAACATTTAATTACCCTTTAAAAAGAGGTGTTACAATTTGTTTTTATTTGATGTGTTAAAGGCTATGTGTAACGTCTATGGCCACGGTCTGTCGTTCTAACTTACCCCTCGACAACCGCGGCCATGGACGTACTGCTGCTGTGCTGCGTCGTCCCCCTGTGAGGTGCCGGCACTCACTTCCGGGTATCGAGCCTGTCTCCCGGAGGGTGCTCGTGCCCACTCTTAAAGGGCCAGCGCGCGCACCTGAAAATCATCATCATCAACTCATGAATTCCTGGACTATAAGAGGGTCACCACCCTTCTTATCCTCGCCTGAGCGTTGTTTTTGTTTCCTTTAGTCTGTCTTGCAAATGGTCTCCTAAGTCTCTTCCAGCTTCCCAGTGTTCCCCGTACCTGTATCCTGTATCCAATTTCCCATGCTATCAGTACCATCCTGGCCTACTGCCGTGCTGAGCTGTTGTCACGTTTTGCTGCATATCCACGCCTGTTCTACTGCACCACGCCTGACGTCTACCTGCTGCCTGGTCCCAGCTGAGCCTGCCTTGCTACTGTCTACATTGCCTCAGGTACCCTTTTCTGGACTGTAGACTCTGTACCATACCTGTTTGCCCAGCTGCCATCCCGCTTTGCGGTACGGCCCAGTGGGTCAACACCCCTCCTCGTAACACTATGTAAACCTTTCAAAAGTTTTTTTTTAAAATAATGTATGGTGTTTGGTGCAACCTTTCTAAATACTTGTTAAAAATTATTTTAACTTTTTGAGATACAGCTGCTTTGTATCCTGAATACAGAGCAGCTGTATCTAGTGCTAAAACCTGTATCCGTCAGGTCAGTGGCACTGACGGGTACAGTGTCAGCAAGGTTGGGGGGGGTTGAATTGCGTGTGAGGTGGAAGGAGGGGGCCCAAGTTGTGTCAACAGCCCAGGGCCGATGCTACACTAAATCCGCCACTGAAAGTGTATTACCCTATTCTAATAATTTTTTTTAATAAAAATCTTAACATTGAGGCCTCTCTGGTTCCGCCCTCAGTTTGGTATAAAGCCTTGTTTATACTTAAAGGCTGCTTGGCATAAAGCTCTGCTGCAATAAATGCACCTCTAAATCTCATTTGAATAAGAAATGCTATAAAGAAATTAGGAGAGCAGGTAATGTGCTCAGAATTATTTTCCCTGTTATGTCGCAGTACAAAAAAAAAAGAGACCCAAAAAACTGGATGTTTTCTTTTCTGAATCTGCGGTACAATGAATTTAGGGGTTTGAATTTATGTTTGTTACTCTAGAGGCTGGGGAGGGCTGCAGAAGTGAGGTGCCAAATATGTCTCCGCAGGAAACTCTGCAGTCAGCAGGAGAAGTTGTCAAAAATGGTCTGGGCCGGATGAAGAATCATTCAGAAGTTCTACAAAAGTCTCTGTGTAGCAGAGGCCTAATTGGCAAAGGGAATTGGACAGTGTCAAAGTGTGTATTTCCAGGAGGAATAACAAAGGAACTACACAATGCCGAGTTCTAGGAAAAGATGATCGAGTATTGGTATTTTAAGGGTAATATTTACTAAAACAGACATGTCAGGAGAGGTAATAGGTCCTCTTAAATTTTTATATATTCTGCCTGTGACTGCATCTGATCAGTGCTATATTCTCTTGCAGAGTCTGCAGAGCACCTGTGCAGAACTGGTATCTGACTGCTATATGGTCACTGTATTGAGGTATTATTGGTTGCATTAATGCTTGTATAGTGGTAGCATACTGTTGTTCTTGACTAAAAATATGCATGTATGCCTGTCCCTGATCATATGATTAGGTGTTTTTATGTCCCACTTTTATTTTCCTTCTTGTTTTAATTATGTGGTTTACATATTTTACGGAAGTGGCGAAAGAAAGTAACAAAAAATTTGCTGCGCTCAACTATTGTCCCACTATATGGGGGGTACAATATGGAATGTGGGCTGGTGTGGTTTATATATCTGACCTGCTTTTTAGTCCCAGTTCCAGTGTATACTTGTATAATAATGATACAATTGTGTTAACATTTGAATGCATTTGAAAAACAGACTATTAAAGCAAATAAGTACAAAGATATTTGTATTCTGTGATGTTGGTTTCTAAGGAATAAAAAATGCAGAAAAAGCAGTAACTCACATCCAACATATGAAATCTGTTTGACTTTAACATTAATCAATTTTAATAAACTTGGCTATAATTACTATAATAATTCATTTATTAGTGTATAGCTGCATTAGTAAATCCCACACAGGTAAAATAAATGCTGCTGTCTTCATCTTAATGCACTTTTCCGTATGTTACTAGAACTCTGGAATAATATGTCAAATAATATTTCCTCCTTTTCTATTGTCATAATCACTTTTGCAATATTATTTGAAGTATGGTTGCTAGACTCCTTCCTGGAGAGTTTTTGGAGGAAAGTGCCACGCAGGAACAAAGCTCCGCTAATTAGCTTGGAGCCTGACTGTCTGATGGGGGCTATCAGCGAAGAAAATGAGAAGCAATCAATAAAAGCTTCTGTCTCGAGAAAACATCAAAAGAAACTGTCAAGATGTGTGGAAAAACAACAACACATTACTGTCAGTGTGCCACAACTCCCCACCCTTCGAACAAAGAAGAAGAAATTGAGCTCTCAGAATATGTGCTGATTATAACGTCTGCGATAAATATTAACCATGTATTATCAAATAACTTAGTAAAATCTATCAAATGCAACGCAAAAAGAATACATTTTTTCCATAAGACGGTGCATATTTTGTAATGTACTAATTTTGTTTCTGGTTGAAGTCTCTATTTAAAAATAAGAACACTTACTTTGGCCGGACTGAATATCACACCAACTAATACAATTGGGCACACAGTGAGCATTGTCCAACGTCTCTCATTAGGTTGTATATGTTTATAAAGTGTATATTACCATAATATATGTAACCTTTGTTATTACAGTTTTGAAAAAAGTTGCTTTCAATATACACTGGGATAAGTATTTCTATTACATCAAAAAATACAGGGCATGTGTAAAGGATCTGCCAGACACAGCTTCTGTGTCGATGCCCGTGCTTAATCAGTCTGCATCTGCTCCTAGGTCTGATAGAGTGACTCGAGCTGTTACCACTCAGGCTGGTAAGCTGAGGAGTGGGAGAACCTATCACAGCCTGGCCAGACGGTTCTAGCTCCCGCCCTCGGTCTATGTATACCTTCATTTGCTTCTTGTCTTTGCCTGTGATTCTCTCTTGTTTTCTGGCTCTGCTGTTCCTGCTAATACTACTGACCTTTGCTTCATATCGACCCTGGCTTTACTGACTACGCTCCTGCTCTGCGTTTGGTACCTTGTACACTCCTGGTTTGACTCAGCTCGTTCACTACTCTTGTTGCTCACGGTGTTGCCATGGGCAACTGCCCCATTTCCCTTAGCTTCTGTGTACCCTTTTCTGTTTGTCTGTCATGCACATATTGAGTGTAAGGACCGTCGCCCAGTTGTACGCCATCGCCTAGGACGGGCCGTGCAAGAAGGCAGGGACTGAGTGGCGGGTTTATTAGGGCTCACCTGTCTGTCTCCCTACCCCGACATTACAGCATGGTTTTAAACAAATTGTTGCAAGCCCAAATAGCCAAGTATGACCCTATCTTTTTTTTTTAAGGGGAACTAAAAAAAGAAAACTTTATCTATCCCATCATACTTCTGTATCTGTGGGTCATTATAAGAACTTCATGCTTTGTAATGAATACATAGCAACAGGAGCATAACCATGGGGCCACATATCAAAATTTAGAATGGCACCCACTGAGTCAGGACATAAAAGGCTTTTAATTATTTTGGTCTCCACTCTGTCCTGTGTCCTGTGCTCCCATCCTTGGTCTCCCAGTCATCCACATTTATTTTTCCACTCTTGCCTTTTTTCGTTGCATCTTGCCACAGTTATCACTTACTACACCTTACCTCTGAGTAGAGATTGGCCTCCTTTGTTGCTAGGCTCCATAGCAGCTGCTATGTCTGCTAGCCTGGTAGTTTCGTCCATGCATAGCAACGAGCATTGCAGTCAGCAGGTGACTTTATTGGAATTTACAGAAATGGTAGATGCATGTACTGATGATGTCCCACTAGTGCTTCTTCAACCTGCATTTCTTAGGTATTTTTGGTAGCTGTTACCGAGGTTAGAAATACTGTAATCCTTTTTTTGCAGTGTTGGAACTGGTGTTGCTAATTTTTGGCAAAAACTAGGAAAGAAAATACTTAAAGAAAGGAGAAGTAAACAAGTAAAATTTAATTCCTCTGCTTTCGAAAAGTTGTGTTTCCCCTCACTCTTGGTTTTGTGTTTCCTCTCTCTCCTGGTGATCCCTGCCGATTAACCCCTTAAATGCGGTGGTCAATAGCGACGGCCACATTTAAGAAGTTACATCAACAGCGACGCTATTGTGGGGTGCCGATGGTGGGGTGCTTAGGCAGCCGGATACCTAACAAAGGCCTTTTGGTCTGCCATCTACGGAAGGCGATTAGGTCCAGCTAGAGGCAGGACATAATACGCTGCCTGCCAGTCTGAAACTGACAGGTGTAATACCCTGCAATACATAAGTATTGCAGGGTATTATAACAACGATCGGACAGTTGGACCTTCAAGTCTAGACTAAAAAAAAAAAGTTGAAAAAAATGTACAAAAATAAAAAAGGTAAAGTTTCAAGTAATAAAAATTAAAATAAGCCTTTTTCCCTTATAAAGACCTTCATTATTAGAAAAAAATGAAAGAAAGAAATAAACTATGCATAATCGGTATTGTGGTGTTCGTAATGGCCTGAATTCTAAAAGTTCAATGTTACTCATACCGCGCGGTGGATGCCGTAAAAAAAATAATAAGAAAACAATACCAGAATCGCTATTTTTTAGTCACTTCACATCCCAAAAAATTCAATAAATAGGGATCAAAAAGTCGCATGTACCCAAAAATATGGTACAAAAATGTACCAATAAAAACTACAATTTGTGCTGCAAAAAACAAGCCCGAAAACAGCTTTCTTGATGGAGAAATAAAATAGTTATGGCTATTAGAATATGGCAACACAAATTATATATTTTTTTAAAAACATTGATTTTATCATGCAAACACTGTAAAACATAAAAAACGATATACTTATCGTATCGCTGTAATTGCATCGACCCGCAGAATAGCTGTTTTTTTTTATCACCACGCCTCTCAAAATAAAAAGTGATCAAAAACTTGCATGTACCCCAAAAAGGGTACCAAAAAAAATTACACATTGTACCGGAAAAAAAATAAGCCCTTACACTGCTCTGTTGTGAAGAAAAGTTCTGGTTCTCACAAATTGTGCAGAGTGTTCCAAAATTGGGTTAATCAGTGCGACACATCTGAGGATTATTATTTATTTACCGCATTATTATACCCTCTTATTATACCCTGATGTACTCTGCATAGCTTACATATGCCTCCACATCATAAACTGAAATACCAGAAAAATCTGTGGCATCGCCACACCCGGGAGAACCCGCTTAACAGTTTATTAGGTATTTGTCTTCAGTGGCACAAACTGGGCACAACATATTGTGCACAAAAATGGCATATCAGTGGAAAATTGCAATTTTCACTTTGCTCCAACCACTGCACATAATTTCTAATGGAAAAAAAATCTGTAGGGTCAAAATGCTCACTACACCCCTTAAAATGCCCTAAGGGGTGTAATTTGCAAAATAGGGGTCACTACTTGGGGGTTTGTTTTACTATTTGGCCTCAGAGCCCCGCAATTGTGGGCCAATGCTGTGAAAATCACCAAAATAGGCCTCAAATTTGCATGTTGCTCTTCACTACTGAGCCCTGTCATATGTCCAGGCAAATGATAAATGCCTTGAGGGGTATAGTTTCCAAAATGGGGTCACTTCTTGTGGGCTTCCACTGTACTCTAGTTCTTCAGGGGTTTTGCAAATCCGACAAGGCGCCCAAAAAGCAATCCAGCAAAATCTGCAAGTCAAATAGCACTCCTGACTTTCTGAGCCCTGCTGTGTGTCCTAACAGCAGTTTATGACCAGAAGTGGGGAATTACCGTTTCCGGGAGAAATTGCCCTAGTACCACATATGGGATATTAAAAAAAAAAAAAAATAGAGAATCTGGATTAAATATTGAGTTGCGTTTCTCTGGCAAAACCTTCTGGATGGATTTTCTAAAAAAAATAAAAAAATGAAATCTATAAATTTCACCTCCACATTGCTTTAATTCCTGTGAAACACCTAGAGGGTTAAGAAACTTTCTAAATGCTATTTTAAAAACTTTGAGGGGTGCAGGTTTTAAAATTGGGTGACTTATGGGGGTTTGTAATATATAAGGCCCTTAACCCTTTCAGGACCAAGCTCATTTTGGCCTTCAGGACCAGCCCTATTTTATCAAATCTGACATGTGTCACTTTATGTGGTAATAACTCTGGAATGCTTATACCTATCCAAGCGATTCCGAGATTGTTTTCTCGTGACATATTGTACTTTATGTTAGTGAAAAAAATTGGTCGATAAATTTAATATTTATTTGTGAAAAACGCCAAAATTTGGCGAAAATTTGCAAAAAATATGATTTTTCTAAATGTAAATGTATCTGCTTGTAAAACAGATAGTAATACCACCCAAAATAGTTACTATTTAACATTTCCCATATGTCTACTTTATGTTTGCATTGTTTTTTGAACGTCCTTTTTTTTTCTAGGACAATACAAGGCTTAGAATTTTAGCATCAATTTCTCACATTTTCAAGAAAATGTCAAAAGGCTTTTTTTTCAGGGACCAGTTCAATTCTGAAGTGGTTTTGAGGGGCCCATATATTTGAAAACCTTAAAAAACACTTTATTTTAAAAACTGCACCCCTCGAAGTATTTAAAACAGCATTCAGAAAGTGTTTTAACCTTTCAGGCGTTTCACAGGAATTAAAGCAATGTAAAGGTGAAATTTACAAATTTTATTTTTTTTGATGAAATTCATTTGTAATACATTTTTTTCTGTAACACAGAAAGTTTTACCAGAGAAACGCAACTCAATATTTATTGCCCAGGTTCTGCAGTTTTTAGAAATATCCCACATGTGGTCCTAGTGTGGTAATGGACTGAAACACAAACCTCAGAAGCAAAGGAGCAGCTAGAGGATTTTGGGGCCTCCTTTTTATTAGAATATATTTAGGTACCATATCAGGTGTAAAGAGGTCTTGTGGTGCCAAAACAGTGGAAATCCCCCAAAAGTGACCCCATTTTGGAAACTACACACCTCAAGGAATGTATCTAGAGCTATAGTTATCATTTTGACACCACAGTTTTTTTGCTACATTTATTTGAATTAGCCTGTAAAAATGAAAATTTTTTTTTTTCCTGAAAAACCATAGAATTTTCAATTTTTTACAAGGAAGAAATGAGAAAAAGCACCACAACATTTATAAAGCAATTTCCCCTGATTACGGCAATACCCCATATGTGGTAATAAACTGCTGTATAGACCCACGGCAGGTCTCAGAAGGTTAGGAGCACCATTTGGATTTTGGAGCACAGATTTTTCTGGAATGGTTTTCAGTGCCATGTCGCGTTTGTAACGGACTGGAGGGACCAAAACAGTTGAAACCCCCCAAAAGTGACCCCATTTTGGAAACTACACCCCTCAAGGAATGTATCTAGGGCTATAGTTAGCATTTTGACCCCACAGGTTTTTTGCTAAATTTATTTGAATTAGTCTGTAAAAATTAAAATTATTTTTTTTCCTGAAAAAACAGAGAATTTTCTAATTTTTACAAGGAATAAAGGAGAAAAAACACCCCAATATTTATAAATCAATTTCCCCTGATTACGGCAATACCCCATATGTGGTAATAAACTGCTGTATAGACCCGCGGCAGGTCTCAGAAGGGTAGGAGCACCATTTGGATTTTGGAGCAAAGATTTTGCTGGAATGGTTTTCAGTGCCATGTCGCGTTTGTAACGGACTGGAGGGACCAAAACAGTGGAAACCCCCAAAACGTGACCCCATTTTGGAAACTACACCCCTCAAGGAATATATTGAGTGGTATAGTGAGCATTTTGACCCCACAGATTTTTGCTGAATTTAGTGTAATTAGGTCATGGAAATGAAAATCTACGTTTTTTTTCAAGTAAAATTAAGTTTTACCTCAGATTATTCCATATTCACAATAGATAAAGGAGAAAAAGCACCCAAACATTTGTAAAGCAAACTCTCCTGAACACAGAAATACCCCATATGTGGTCAGAAACAGCTCTTTGTACCCACACCAGGGCTTAGAAGGAGCACCATTTGGCTTTTGGAGCTCAAATTTAGCTGGAATTGTTTGCTGAGGCCATGTCGCATTTGCAAAACCATTGAGGGGCCAAAACAGTGGAAACCCCTAAAAAATGACCCTATTTGGGAAACTACACCTCTCAAGAAATTTATCTAGGGGTATAGTGAGCATTTAGACCCTAGAATTTTTTTGCATAAATTATTGGAATTAGTGAAAATGAAAATCTAAATTTTTTTCGATAAAATATAGGTTTTGAACATTTTTTTAAATTTCCATAGGGACTAAAGGAGAAAAAGCACTCCAATATTTGTAAAGAAATATCTTCTGAGTATAGTTAAACCCCATATGCAGTCATTTACTGCTGTTTGGACACACGGCAGGGCCCAAAAGGGAAGGAGCATCATCTGGCTTTTGAAGCTCCAATTTATCTGGAATAGTGTGCATAGGCCATGTCGCATTTGCAAAGCCCCTTAGCCCCAGTGGAAACTCCCCGAAAGCAACCATATTTTGGAAAGTTTACCCTCAAGGAATGTGTAGTTACCTTATATGTTTAAATTACCGACTGCTTGGACATTTTTCAGGGCCTCGAGTGGACTGTGTGCATTTTGGCTTTCAGCTTGCATTTTAACAATATATTACTTTGCTTTTTTATGAAATAAAGAAACTTTCTAATATACTTAATTTTTAAAACTTGCATGGATTGCAGGTTTTCATTCCCCATTGCATAGACCCGGCCGTTCTTGCTGCCACGCTTCGACACAGACTATAGGAGTTCCTCTCCTCTCTGTTTTTCGATGACACGTATAAAAGGGCTGGCTGCCTGGCTCAATTCATCAGCTAAGCCTTAAGGGGGAAGGGGCTGGATAGCTGATGAATTGAGCCAGGCAGCCAGCCCCTTCATCCGCATTATCAACACACAGAGAGGAGGGGGATGCTCCTTCTCCCGGAGATTGTGTTGACGCATCCCAGCAAGAATCGCAGCTCCACACTTCTGGGTCCACACAATGGGGACTAAAACCTGCAACCCGTGCAGGTTTTAAAAATAGAGTATATTAGAAAGTTTATTTATTTCACAAAAGCAAAATGCTAAATAGTTTTTCTTTTCATCGGACAACCCCTTTAGGTACATTTTTATTTTTGGGTATACTTTGGCTGGTGGTTCATTTATGAAGATGGGTTTTTGACAAGAATGGCAAGAACAAAAATATCCAAGAAAATTTTGGCACACTAAAGATAAACTAAATTATATTCTTGAATGTCTAAAATGGGACAAATGAATAAAGAGTTTAAAAACGTGGCTCTGTGTGGAAAATTTTAAAGCAGCTAATGAGACACAAGGCTGGGAGTGATGGGCAATCTGGGCAATAATAACGGGTATCACACCTCATTCCTTTCTTGGTACATACACGACATCTTCTTCGGGGGTACTTTCTTGATTCAGTTGAGGGAATTACAGCAATAAAATGTCGCTCAGTGAGTCTTTTGACGGATTCAGATTCTAATGGATGAGAGGGGCCAACATTTGCTAAAACAAGATCTTCAATAACCATTTCCTGGTAATCTAGAAAAGTATTTGAATTTCCTGCCTTTTTGTATAACACAAACGAGTTGTATGTGGCAGCCTGAAATAGGTAAATAACTAATTTTTTGTACCAGGTATAGGATTTTCTTGATACCTGGTATGGCTGTAGAACCTGATCAGCAAGGTCTACTCCTCCCATGTATTTGTTGTAATCAATGATTGACACAGGCTTTTGCTTTTGGGTAGTAGAACCTCGTTCTACAACATCCATTGTTGCATCAGTGTGGATCGAGCTGAGGATAAAAATATCCTTTTTGTCTTTGTATTTTAGGGCAAGCAGCTCTCCGCTGCGAACACCGCCTGACTGCCCCTTTTTGAACTTTTCATTCACCAATGATTGTGGAAACCCCTGGCGGTTTTTACGAATGGTCCCACAAGCCCCTGTGTTCTGTTCGACCAAACTTTTAAAAAGGGGTATGCTTGTGTAGTAGTTGTCCACATACAGGTTATGGCCCTTTTCTAGAAATGGGGTAATAAGCTCCCAAACAATTTTTCCACTTGTCCCTAGATAGGGGGGGCATCCTGGTGGGTTTAGTTGGCTATCTTTTCCCTCATAAATGCGAAAAGCTGATGTGTACCCTGTTGAACTCTCGCACATTTTATAGAGCTTTATTCCAAATCTTGTTCTTTTAGATGGAATGAATTGTTTGAAGTGCAGTCTCCCTTTGAATTTTACTAGGGACTCATCAATGGAAATGTTTTGTGTGGGGGTGTAAATTAATAAAAATGTGTCTGACAACGCTTTGATGATGGGCCTGATTTTGTAGAGTCGGTCATAATCTGGGGCACTTCTAGGGAGGCACTGACTGTTATCGTTGAAATGCCAAAATCTCATGAGCATTTCATAACGTGCTCTAGGAAGAATGGCAGAAAAGGCAGGGGTGGTTAGAACGGGACGGGTGGACCAGTATGATCGAATGCTCGGTTTTTTAACAAGCCCCATCGCAAATGTGAGGCCTATAAATTTCTTCATTTCATCAATATCTGTTGGCCTCCATGAATTTTGCCTGGCATAATATGAACGGGGATTCTGAGAGATGAATTGGGAAGCATATAAATTAGTTTGGAAAACAATATGTTCCAGCAAATCATTTGTTAGAAATAAGTAAAAAAAATTAATTGGACCAAAACCTTCCACCTCCACATTTGTACCTGGGGTGGCATTAAAGTCAGGGATGAATGGCGCACCAGAATTTGAAGCCTCCCATCTAGTAAATGCTACATCTAGTGGCAAACTCTCTTGTAGGTTGGCATGCGCTTCTTCGCTAAAATGAGGCATGTCACTTGTACTGGGCATCGTGCCCTGATTTGGAGATGTTTCTCCAACAGCCCTCTCTACCTGTCCTGTACTGGTCCTTGTATTTTTTGGCGATGAACCAGAATGACCGCTAGACTCAGAGCTGTCACTTTCGCTAACAGCAAAACCCTCAAAATAGTCTTCGCCATCTGACAAGACACTATCTTCACTGTCAGAGCATAAAAGGGCATACGCCTCCTCTGCAGAATAAAATTGACGGGCCATTTTATTACGTTTATATTTTTATACGTAAAGGTATATAAACGTAAATGGTATGAAGTTCGTTAATTTAATTAGAATAAATTAATTGACTGGCACATCACTTCCTATCAAATTGATTACGAATATAACTTATACTACCCTAACCGTCACCCTAAATTATTACTAACTATACCGTAATAATTATTATTACTAACTACCCTAATACTAAAACCTAGCACTATACCCTAACCCTATATCCTACCTAACAAGGCAGATTAATGGGATTGGGGGAAATTGTTATGTGGTGTATTTTTTCACTGTCTTATACTGTGATATTCACAGATCTGACACTGTCTCTCCTCTGTTTGCTCTCTGACAGAGCAGCAGGGAAGAGACAGTGTTTATATATACTTGGTCCCAGGGAAAGTTTGTTGCTGCAACAAACTTTCCCTGCGATGGCCATGATTTGTTACCATGACCAGGACCTGAACCAATCAGGTCCCGATCATGCCTCCAGGACCAGAGGCACTGTCTCTCCTCTGTCGGAACAGCAGAGGGGAGACAGTGTAGGTTACAGGGAAAGTTTGTTGCTACAACAAACTTTCCCTGCGATGGCCATGATTTGTTACCATGACCAGGACCTGAACCAATCAGGTCCCGATCATGTCTCTAGGAGCAGAAGCACTGTCTCTCCTCTGTATGCTCTCTGACGGAACAGCAGAGGGGAGACAGTGTAGGTTACAGGGAAAGTTTGTTGCTACAACAAACTTTCCCTGCGATGGCCATGATTTGTTACCATGACCAGGACCTGAACCTATCAGGTCCCGATCATGTTTACAGGAGCAGAGGCACTGTCTCTCCTCTGTTAGCTCTCTGATAGAACAGCAGAGGGGAGACAGTGTAAGTTACGTGGGAAAGTTTGTTGCTACAACAAACTTTCCCTGCGATGGCCATGATTGGTTGGGACCTGAACCAATCAGGTCCCGATCATGTCTCCGGGACTAGAGGCACTGTCTCTCCTCTGTTTGCTCTCTGATAGAACAGCAGAGGGGAGACAGTGTAGGTTACGACGGAAAGTTTGTTGATACAACAAACTTTCCCTGCGATGGTCATGATTGATTATCATGACCATCACATGTTCGGGACCT
The DNA here is from genome assembly GCF_050947455.1 of Rhinoderma darwinii. Taxonomy (NCBI): domain Eukaryota; kingdom Metazoa; phylum Chordata; class Amphibia; order Anura; family Rhinodermatidae; genus Rhinoderma; species Rhinoderma darwinii. Next base: position 79,050,045 of record NC_134694.1, read on the forward strand.
GAATAAATCAGGTCCCGATCATGTCTCTGGGACCAGAGGCAGGTGACAGCAGCGAGATCCGGGTGTCAGCGCTATTCTGAGACACCCAGATCTCGCTTTTAACATCCACCGTGAATTCACGTCGGCACTGCACAGAGCCCAGCAAGTGCCGACGTGAATTTACTGTGGGCGGTCGGGAAGCGGTTAAAGCCACTTCAGAAGTGAACCGGTCCATAAAAAAATAGGTTTTGGAAATTTTCTTGAAAATGCGAGAAATTGCTGCTAAAGTTCTAAGCCTTGTACCGTCCTGGAAAAATAAAAGTACGTTCAAAAAATGATGCCGACATATGGGTAGTGTTAACCAGTAACTATTTTGGGTGGTATTACTGTCTTACAAGCAGATACATTTAAAGTTAGAAAACTGGTAGTTTTTGAAAATTTTCTCTCAATTTTGGTGTTTTCCACAAATAAATACTGAATTTATCTACCAAATTTTTCCAGTAACATAAAGTACAATATGTCACGAGAAAATAATTTCAGAATCGCTTGGATATATAAAAGCACACTAAAGTTATTAGCACATGAAGTGAGACATGTCAGATTTGAAAAAATTGGCTGCGTACACAAGGCCAAAACAGGTTGCGTCCTAAAGCGGTTAAACATAACTTAATGAGAAATTGCATTGTTTAAGTGAGGCCAGATTGAGGTATAGGTTTTATAGTTTGCAAACTTCTCAAAGGATATACACTATTGCATAAATAATGATTATCATTATTGATCTGAATGATTTTATCAACAATAAGTATTCTGTCTCTTGTACTAAAAATGTAGGATATGAACAAGGGAAATCTGTTGGAACACTTATCGTTCCTGTTTAAATATTTTCCTCCACTATATAATTTTTTTTAAATGTAAATGCACCATGTTTGCACATATTCATAAATGTGTTAAGGATTTAGGGACAACACAATAGAATAACCAAAATATAATTCAAGTGACACAATCGAATATAATAACCAAGACAACTGTCTCTATTGGTTTGTCTTTTGGTGACTAGCCGCACTTGAATGTTCCCCTTACAACAGAATTGGATGAGACCCTCAACTTGTTTCTCACCTCACCATCCGTACATACACCGTCTTTTTTAGCGTTACCACCAAGTCTAACAAAGGATCCCCTGCAAAGTCTATTTACCCAGATTTTACTAGAACTACCAGTGAGAAACAACTTAGTTAGGTGTGGAATCAAAAGTCACACATTCAAGTTCCCAAAAAATGACCAGAAATAGAGGACGAAGGCCTGGCAAGCGCGTCTAAAAAGCAAAGAATTAAAAATATAAATAGAGGGATTGGATCATGATGAGTGATTGAGAAAAAGAGTAATTTTAAACCTATAATTGAATTACAGAATATAGCTTAATTTCCCTTTTTTTGAGTACTGGCCAACTCATATACCAGGTACCAGAACAGTGGAAACACCCCAAAAGTGACTCCATTTAGGAAACTACACCCCTTAAGGAATTCATCTAGGGGTGTAGTGAGAATTTTGACCCCACAGTTGTTTCATAGATTTCATTAGAATTGGTGACTGAAAATGAAAAATTACATTATTTTCCAATAAGATGTAGCTTTACCTCAAAGTTTTTATTTTTTTCAACAAATAAATGCGGAAAAGCACCACAACATTTGTAAAGCTACATCTCCAGAGTACGGAAATACCAAACATGTGGTCATAAACTGCTGTTTTGGCAATCAGCAGGACTCGGAAGGCAAGGCACGCCATTTAGCTTTTGGAGTGCTGGATTTATTTCTCTGCACCATGTCGCATTTGTAAAGGTGCCAGTGCAGTGGAAACCCCCCAAAAGTGACTCCATTTGGGAAAATACACCCCTTGAGGAATTCATCTAGGGGTGTAGTGAGCATTTTGACCCCACAGGTGTTTTATAGATTTCATTAGAATTGGGCAGTGAAAATGAAAAAATACATTATTTTCCAATAAGATGTAGCTTTACCTCAAGATTTTTAATTTTTTAAACAAATAAATGAGGAAGACTACCCCAACATTTGTAAAGCAACTTCTCCAGAGTATGGAAATACCCAACATGTGGTCATAAACTGCTGTTTTGGCAAGCAGAAGGACTCGGAAGGGAAGGCACGCCATTTAGCTTTTGGAGTGCTGGATTGATTTCTCTGCACCATGTCGCATTTGTAAAGGTGTCAGTGCAGTGGAAACCCCCCAAAAGTAACTCCATTTGGGAAACTACACCCCTCAAGGAATTTTTCAAGTGGTATAGTGAGCAGTTTGACCCCATAGGTGTTTCATACACTGGGCAGTAAAATAATAAAATGTAGATTTTTTTTCAAAAAAAATGCTGCTTTAGCCCCAAATTCATAATTTTCACAAGGGGTTAAAGGAGAAAAAGCACCCAGTTTGTTACGCAATTTCTCCTGAATACGGCAATACCCCATTTGTGGAGATAAACTGCTGTTTGAGCACGTGGCGGGGCTCCAGAAGGTAAAGAGCACCATACAACATCTGAGGCCTTGTACGATGGCATTTACTGCCCTGTGTCATGAAAACAGAAGCTCTGGGGTGTCAAAACATTAGAAACCCAGAAATGTGACCCCATTTAGGAAACTAAACCCCTCAAATAATTCATCCAGTGGTATAGAGAGAAGATTTAGATTGTAATGTAACACCTTTCAAGGTATTCATCTTGAGGTATAGTGAGAATTTTTAATTTGTGAAGTGACAACCCTTTAGGTATTCATCTAGGGGTATAGTGAGAATTTTTAAATTGTGAAGTGACAACCCTCTAGGTATTCATCTAGGGGTATAATAAGAAATACTTTAATTTTAGTAAATAAGGAGGGCAACCTGTAAAACCCGCTATGGAGGGAGAGGGAATGGCAGGTCCCACTACCAACCTACCCAACATTGCATAAAATCCAGCCCAAAAAATAAATCAAAGGCCTCAGCAAAAAGGAGGTATGATAGATTTTGAAACATTGTTTCATGCATAGGCCGGGATTTGTGGGACATGTCTCACATTGGTATGTGGTGTCCTTACGAATGCCTCGCTTGGCACACACGCGACATTTTTTTGGGGGCTTCTGTTTTTTTTCAGTGGGGGGGATTTCTGTGGGGAAATGCTGGCCTGGAATTATCCTGCTGACGGAAGAGCCGGATGAACTGCCCTCCCCTTCCTGGTCACCAAATATCAGGGACTTTATGACCTTTTCCTGAAATTGCAGGAACGTATCCTCACTGCTGGCATATCTGCAGAGGACAAAGGCGTTGTATAAAGCCATCTGTGTAAGATGCACAGACAGCTTCTTATACCATACCCTGGTCTTGCGCATGGCGCTGTATGGTTTTATAACCTGGTCGGACAGGTCAACGCCACCCATATATTTGTTGTACTCCTGTATGCAGAATGGTTTGGGAACTTGGGTGGTGGATCCGCGTACAGGGACAAGGCTGCTTCTGCTGTCGTGAATGCTGGTCAGCATAAGGACGTCCCTTTTATCCCTATACTTTAGGAGGAGCAGATCGTCGCTGCAGACAGCTCTGTTCTCTCCTAATTTTAGGATCTGACCCAGCAAATTTTTGGGGAGGCCCTTCTGATTTCTGCGGATTGTTCCGCACGCCAAGGTGGATCTGGACAAGAGAACTTTTAGCAATGGGACGCTGTTGTAGAAGTTGTCCAGATATAAATGATATCCTTTGCCGAACAAAGGATGGACAAGATCCCATACAATCTTTCCACTAATTCCTAGGAAGGGGGGGCATTCTGGGGGATTTATTTGGGAGTCTTTTCCCTCATAGACCCTAAAAGAGTACGTGTAACCGGTGGCACTTTCGCACAGCTTGTAGAGCTTTATGCCGTACTGGGCTCTTTTATTGGGTAGATACTGCCTGAAGTGCAGTCTACCCTTGAAGCTGACTAGGGATTCATCCACCTAAATATTTTGTTGGGGGGTATAAACTTGGGAAAAAATTTGGGAGTAGTGGGCAATTAATGGTCTTATTTTATATAGTCTATCAAAATGTGGGTCCTGTGGGGGTGGGCACTGGCTATTGTCATTGTAATGAAGGAACTTCAGGATGGCTTCGAATCGCTTCCTTGTCATTACTGTGTATGGTAAATGGGGGTGTTATATAAAATATCAGGGGACCAATAGTCTCTAATACTGGGCTTTTTTATTAGACCAAAACTTAAAAAAGTGCCCCAAAACTTCCGCAATTCCACTGGGTTTGTGGGGGTCCAATTTTGACTTCTCCCATAATAAGAGTCGTGGTTCTGGGTGATAAACTGTTCCGCATAAAAGTTGGTCTGCTAGACAATTAATTCTAAAAGGGAGTCTGAAAAAAAAAGTTTAAAATAATCAATGGGGCTGAAACCGGTAATTTCAATTTGAATGCCTCAGGGGGCTGTAAACTCAGGCACCTGGGGGGCATAATTGTCCGCAGCTTCCCAGGTCAGCTCCGGCAGAACAGGACCTACGGCTCTTCTGCGCCGACTGGGGGGTGCAGACTCAGAGTCACAGCATTCAGTGGAAGATGGAAGCACGAACTGCTCTTCACCTTCACTCGCGCTGTCCGTGTCGGAACACAGCATTTCATATGCTTCCTTGGCTGAAAAGACTCTTTTGGCCATACTAATAAACTCTTGCTACTCTTTACATTTTTTTTATCAAAAAATAAACCGCTACTCTCAACCGTTGAATGAGAACAGACCCTGCTGTATTCAATGAGTAAGGGTACCCTACCTACCAGGGGAAAAACTAAATGAGATGTGGCATTGCTACCTAACAGGGAACTCGGGCAGTGGGCAATCTAGGGACACAGCAGGGTGATGGCGACCGGGTACTGCGACAGGTGACAGATCACAGCAAGACTGAAGGACACTGTGGGGGACTGAAATGATATATATATATATATATATATATATATATATATATATATATGTATAATATATATATATATATATATTTTTTTTTCTTCTTAACCACTGGGCACCAAAGGGGGTGGTCACTGGTTAGTGGGCACAAAAGGGCAGAAAAGGGGCAGATCGCTGTTTTTTTTGTTCTTCTTTTCACTTTAACACTGTATTTCTTCTTGTCTCCGACTCTCACAAGCTCTCTGACAGGAATGAGCTTGTCAGAGACGGAGATGCCGGCAAACCACTGCTCCTGCCCTGTGATTGGCCTGTCAGTACTGACTGGCCAATCACAGCTCGTGCCGTCACGGGACCACTCTGATTGGTCCTCTGCCCGCGAGTCCTGCTCGGCAACTGTCTATGACAGTTGCGATCGGGACGCTGTCACCATGTCTGTTGACATGGTGACAGTGTGAAGCTTGGGCGTAACTGTATGCCCGATTGCGGGAAATCACTTGCATTTCGGACGTACAGTCACGCCCGTGTGCGGGAAGGGGTTAATAGGTAAGATAAATAATGTCTAATAAATGAAGATGGAATAAGAGAAAATAAGGTCTCAATATAAAAGTAAAAGATATGAGCAGTCAGTAAAATTAGAGAATAGAAAGCAGATAAAATAAAAATTAGCACCAGTGTGAATCAGAAATGAGAAAATCTGACATTAATCGCAATTGCACTGGTGTAAATACAACACGATGCATCATCATATTGTGTTCAATAATCAATGATCTATATTAAAGTCTAAAATATGTTTGATACCTAGGAAGCTTATCATTCTGAACCATAAATTTCTATCAGTATCCTGGAACTGTCTTAATAAATAAAGGACTGGTACTGTGAAATGGGAGAATGTCTTAGGCTACGTTCAGACGTGGCAGAGTTGTTGTTGAATTCCGCTGCGGACAGTCCACAGTGGAATTCTGCAGCAGCCGTTTTTTACATTTGTTTCTATACATTTTTAGGAAACTTAGTTCAGATGTTGCCTGAAATAACTGTGCGGAAATTAGGCTGGGGTGCAGAATTTCCCCTCCGCAGCATGCTCATTATGTTGCGGAGAAGCAGAGAAATTTCACTGCGGATTTCAGCCTCTGCAATGCAAAAACTGAAATCTGTGGCAAGTCCGCTGTGATATCTGCAACATCTGAATTACCTGTCATATGCAGATTTGTTGCGTCATTCCCCCGAATCTGCACCAACATTTGCAGCCGAAAAATTCTGCCTCATGTGAACGTGGCCTTACTGTGCAACATCAGTAAAACGTAACCATCACAACTACGCTTTTAAGTGTATTCTGTAGTAATTCAGGTTTATTAGCAACAATGAAACTTCCTGTCTGGGTAAGATTGTTTATTTAAAAAAGAAAAAGGAATGCTTTGCTTTAAAGCGGACCTGTTAGTAGGTCATATACTGTAAGATGAACTTAATAAAGGAAGAAAAAAAACACAGAGCATAATTAGTAAAATAATATGACGCGTTTCAAAGCCGGAGCGGCTTCTTCATCAGTTAAAAATAGAAATGGTGTAGAATCCCCTTGCAAGGGGTAATATACAGACAAAAACCGCCCAAAAAAAGCATGACTCCATCATGACTAAGCTTTCCTTTGGCGGCTCTTTGTAATCTTTTGACCTTATCATATGTGATGTTTTTTTCCTGTTTAGTCTCGAGAACGGACAAAGCATGGTCTGAAAACATGGTTTGGTTATGCATAAATTATTTATGGGGTTTTCCCACTATACTAAATTATGACATATGATTAGCATCGCCCTTTATAAGCACCGTGCTTTTAGACTGCAAGGGCAATGTGGCATGAGGGGGTTAAGAGTGAAGGAAGGCATAGGCCCTCCTGCTATTGGCTGCGTTACTCTAGGCTCACTACAGCAACAGTGAGCTAGTTAAGGTTCATCAGACCCTTCAAATATTTTTGCTGCACAGCATGACGTTCGACCTGTGCGGGAACCTGAATTTAGTTGATTGAATGGGACCTGTGCCTGGTTGGAAATTGCACTGTGACATGTATGTTGAGCATCGATGGATTTCCCTACAGGCTCTATATGCTATGTCTATAGGTGGCTCCGGGGGAAGGGAAAATGTACCTATGAATACAATGAAAAACATATTTATATGTGAATTAGGTCTCGAGTTCTGAAAGTAGGACAACTACAGAGGAACGAGAACAATGATGCAGAGGGTGCTAGATGGTGCATCACAATGTTCTGCTTATTTTTGTAAGGAGGGGCAAACATCGAAATCACCAGACATTTTGTGCATACAGGCTCCTGAGATGTAAATCCGGTACTCATGGTGAGAAAGCCCTTAACTTTCACAAACAAGATGAGTATGCGTTGGATCTCTGCCGTTTACTTCTATTTTGGGACATATGCCTACCTGTGCCAATGCACCACCAGACTGGTGTCCTACTGCTCAAAAAAGAGTTCAGTTTGTTCTAGATATGTTTTTATATATATATATATATATATATATATATATATATATATATATATATATATATATTAGGGATTATACACAAAAACTTGTAATGTCTAAAGCTCTAGGCGCCAACATTTACGCTAAGTGGAAATCACTTACAAATCGCCTTCTGTGATATTGTTACTTGAGGGCTTTTGGGCAGGATTCAATAAGCTTGGTAGACAGCTCAGTGACACATTGAAAATCACATTGAGAGGGTGCAGCAGTACTTAAAGTAGAAAGTATTTCTGTAGAAATTACTTAGACCAAAGTGAAATCCATAAAGATATCCTTTTATCATATGATTTATTTCTAAACCATCAGATTTTGCACACACCGTTTATAGTACAAGATTGTCTGGGCTGATTGTTAATATTACTTTTACCATGTTTAGTTGCATGTTGACATTTATTAGAAGTATGTAAATTCAGGATTGATTAAGGCCTGATTTACACCAGCGTGATATACGTCCGTGCGACGCACGTGCTTTACACGCGAGTCGCACGGACCCATACAAGTCTATGGGGCAGTGCAGACAGTCCGTGAGTTTCGCGCAGCGTGAGTCCGCTGCGTAAAACTCACGACATGTTCTATATTTCGCCGTTTTTCGCGCATCACGCACCCATTGAAGTCAATGGGTGCGTGAAAACCACGCATGCCGCACGGAAGCACTTCCGTGCGAACTGCGTGATTCGCGCAACAGCAGTCAAACTATGAATGTAAACCACGTGCTTTTCTGTTTACAAACATCCAAACGGAGTGTCATAATGATGGCGGCTGCGCGAAAATCATGCAGCCGCGCATCATACACTAATGACACATGCAGCTAAGTGCCTTTTGCGCACGCAAAACGCCGCATTTTTTGCGTGCGCAAAATGCACACGCTCGTGTAAATCAGGCCTAAAGATAATGTCAAATCTAAGTTCATCACATAATAATAAAAGTCTGTTCTAAACAGAAGATCTATTATATTCACAATTATGTATTTTCCCTGAATTTTGGTTTCTGATGCTCATTGTGTGCTGGATGTAGTTCTATGATTTTATTTGATTATATTCTTGACTACTTCATATACATGGGTTCATTTTGATGTATTCTAAAGTCAGATTCTCAACACCCAGTTTTGTCAAAGCATGTAAGGCGAATAATCATGTAATGTATATAAGTCACTACAGCACCTACCTGGTGGCATTTTCAGTAAAGACGGGGACTTGAGGACATCTCTCTTCAGCCATTTCAGCCATTAGATGCCAGTGTGTGACAGCAAACACTGATATTTTTCTACATTTTTTTATTTTTTATTGTGTTGTGCTGCCAGGTTTAGATTTTTACTCTGCAAATGTGCTTTTTGTAGAAGATATAGGTAGCACAACAGGGACAAGCAATCCAGCATTCCCAATCAGCCATATACAATTTGCTGTTGTCACCCTCACCCTAAAAAGCAGCATTCCAGGTTTGTTTTTCATCTGTGACAGGGAGGAGTGCAACGTACTTGCAAATAAATCATTCTTATAATTTACGTGCTCTGTGTCTGCAGAATTTCCTGTTTTTTTTTTTTTAGAGTACTATACACTGCCACATACATATTCTGTACAATCCAGGCACAGATCATGAGATCAAGTTGTCTATGGATCACCGTTCTTGTTTAAGAGCTGGTCTCACATATGGGTGAGTGTGTCCGTCCTTCAATCTCACATAGGTTGCATTACTCATGTCTGCCAGGAGAATAAACCAAATATCCCCTTTCTCCCCACTCTAATTTCTTGTCTTTACTGTGATTTACTTTCTATAACAAACTGGAGTCCGACCATTATAATTCACCATGAACATGATGCTAAACATATTTATCTCTCTAAATGCTCGATATCTGCTGATGATAACACAAACTCAAGTGTTTCACATTAAAATTCCTTCAGTACCGCTGCCCCTCCTACATTTCTACCCTCATGGACAGACACTCCCTGAACTGACCTGTCACCCGCTGATATAATTCTATACTCTTCTCTCATCACTCCCTCATATGCATGTCTACAGCATTTCTCCCAGGCAGGATTTCGCTTCTTTCTCTTATTAAAGAGTTCCTGTCAGCTTTCCTGACATGTCTGTTTTAGTAAATTCTTGTATTCCCAATAAAATAACAATTCTGGAGCATCTTTTCTTGGAACCCTTCATTGCGTCATTCCTCTGTTATTCCTCCTGGAAATGTATGAATACATAGATAACTGAATGTTATTTGTGCAGTGGGTTCCTTATTTTTTGATAGTTACATAGTTAGTATGGTCGAAAAAAGACATGTCCAAGTTTAACAAAGGGATAGGAAAAAGTAAAGGGGTGGAAGAAATAAGAGAACTTTGTTTTACCCCTATTGATCCAGAGGAATATTTTTTTTAAATAATAAATAAATTAAATAAATAAATACAAAATTACCCATAAGGCATTAACTAATCTTCCCTAAAAAGGAAAAATTACCTTCTGATCCCAAGTGGCAATCTGACTGGATCAACATTCAAACAAGAATTATATACATGGACATAGGCGCTGATATTTTTTCGTTCTAGGAAATTATCTAAGCCTTTTTAACCCCTTCCTGACATTTGACATATCCATACGCCAAAGACGGGTAGGGGAAGTTTGGAACGGCTCCATAAGATGCTGGTGTCGGCTGTTTGTTACAGCCGACACTTCAGAGTACAAGCGGCATCACACTCGAGCGCGATCCCGCTCGTTTAACTCGTTAAATGCTGCGGTCAACAGCGACCGCAGCATTTAAATCGTTAGAAAGAGGGGGCGACCCCCTCTAACAGCTCATCGCGCTCCCTGCAACGCAATTGCGGGGGGGGGGCATGGTTGCTATGGCTGCCTGGGGGCCTAATGAAGGCCCCCAGGTCCGCCATCTCCGGCAAAGGTTAATAGATGCCTGTCAGTATCACGATCGCTGAATGCCTGTCAGTATCACGATCGCTGATTGAAGTCCCCTGGGGGAACTAATAAAAAAAGTAAAAATTAGTTAAAAAAAAGTTTTTTTTCTATGTAAAAAAAAAATTACAGTTGAAAAGAAAACCCTTTTTCCATTTTCCCCCTAGAGCATAGTATAAAAAATAAATAAATAAACATAATTGGTATCGCTGCGTCCGTAAAAGTCTGAACTATTACAATACATCATTATTTAACCCGCACGGTCAACGCCGTAAAAAAAAAAATTGTAAATGCCAGAATCTCAATTTTTTGGACACCTAATCTCCCACTAAAAAATGAAATAACAAGTGATCAAAACGTTGCATTTACACCAAAATGGTATTATTAAAAACTACAGCTTATCCTGCAAAAAAATAAGCCCTCATACCACTTAATCAAGCTGTATTTTTCATTTTCTACCCCACAAATATTTTTTCCCCGTTTCCTAGTACATTATATGGCAAAATAAATTGTGCTACGCAAAACTACAACTTGTCCCGCAAAAATAAAGCCCTCATAGGACTAAATCGAGGTGGGGAGGAAAAAACTAAAATGAAAATCTGAAAAAGGGCTGCGGCGGGAAGTGGTTAAAGCCATCTACTGTTCCTGTTGTGACCAGCAACTGCGGTTGGTTATTCAATAGATTCACAGTAAAGAAGGCTTGTCGCCTCTGGAGATTAAACTTTTTTTTCTCCAGATGGAGGAAGTACCCCTTGTCTTTTGAGGGGATTTTACATGGAACAGGTTTTCACTATACAGTATTTCTTGTATGGGTCATTCATATTTTTATATAAGTTAATCATGTTCCCACTTAGTCGTCTCTTTTCTAGGCTATATAGGTTTAGTTTTCTTTAATCTTTCGTCATAAGTAAAATTCTCCATGCCCCTTATTAGTTTAGTTGCTCTTCTTTGTATTTTTCAACTCCAGGGCATCCTTTCTATGAACTGGGGACCAGAACTGAACTGCATAAGTCTTTGTAAGGTCGTAATATTATGTCCCTGTCTATGCCTCTTTTAATACACGGTAATATATTGTTGGCCTTGGTGTGAAAATACCTGATATGCTGGCTGTGCATGTGGTAGTGGGTCAGAAAAAGCAGCTGACAATTTTGACTACAGTACCAAGGCCTCAACACCATCGGGGTATGTGTGTGAGTGTCAGTGTCAAGATACATATACACAATGTAACCAAAATTATATGGACACATGATCATCACAATTTTATGAGCTTGCTGGACATCTAATTATAAAAGCGTTAATATAGAGTTGAACCCCATTTTGCAGCTATAACAGTCTGCACTCTTCTGGGAAACCTGTCGACAAATATTGGAGTGTCTGTGGGAATTTGCTTCCATTCAACTAAAACAGTATTTGTGAAGTCAGGCATTCCAATTCATCCCAAAGGTATTCGATAGGGTTGAGGTTAGGGCTCTATACAGGCCACAAAATTTTCAGCCACAAGAGAATAACGGCACCACTAGCAAAAAGCATGAATGTTGTGCTGCAACAACAGCGTCAAATAGACTATAATTACAAACAAGCAACTTCTCAAAACAAAGATTTGCATACCGGCGGTAGTCACGATACAAAAATATAAAGACTTTATTTAATCGTTTGTGACTGCCCATAGCTGTTCTTACGTCGGTCACTAACAAGCCTTATACTGATGCAGTAGCCTTTTTACGGTGCTGGATCAGAATAAAACAGTGCCGCCGGGCGGAGAACAAGCTCCCTGCTCTTAGCTACCGGAGGTAACTGAGGTCTTGGAGCAGACCCTCTCTAGCGGGTGAGATAGAAATCAGCATCGATCCTGCCCGTGTAACCCCTTATATGCGGCGGTCAATAGCGACCGTCACATCTAAGTAGTTTTAGAGGAAGGGGGCTCCCTCTCTCACACCATCGGGACACCCGAGATGAGCTCGCAGGTGTGCCAATGTTTGTTTTTATGGCAGCCAGAGGGCCAAACAAATGTCCCCAGGTCTGCCTTTAGTGAATGCCTGTTAGGCCATGCCAAAGGCGTGGCCTAATAGATGCCTGTCAGTTATACACTGACAGCCAATAATACACTGCAATACAGAAGTATTGCAGTGTATTATAAAAGCAATCAAATGATCACATAGTGAAGTTCCCTAGTGGGAAGTTAATAATAAATAAATACAAATTCCCCTTACAAAACTCTTTATTATGAAAAAACATTTTATTTTATTTTTTAAAGTTACACATATTTGGTATCACTGCATCCGTAACAACCCGAACTATAAAACTATTACATTATTTAACCTGCATGGTGAACCCTGTAAAAAAATAAAATAAAAAATCAATGCCAGAATTGCTGTTTTCTGTTTGTCCTGTCTTTTTACTCCCAAATACTGTTAAAGTATACAAATTTGGTATCGCCACAATCGTAACGACCCATTGAATAAAGTTATTATGTTATTTATACCAGTGGTGCCCAACCACAAGGCCGCAGACCAATACCGGGCCGTGGTTCATTTCGTACCAGGCCACAGTAGCCGGTATCCGCCCCGGTGGTTGCAGGGAATTCCGGGCGAAAAACCGCACCAAACGGTGCTGCAGTTTTTCACCCGGAATGTCCGCTGCGGAAAACTGCAGCATTTAGCCAGCCTGTTAGCAGCCCGGCCTCCTGCGATGATGTTTCCTCCCAGGAGACCGCTGCAGCCTGTGATTGGCTGTAGTGACAGTCACATGGGATAAAACGTCATCCCAGGAGATCGTCCCTCTGACGTCATCCAGGCTGACCTCCTGGGATGACGTTTCCACCCATGTGACCGTCGCTACAGCCTGTAATTGGCTGCAGCGGTCACATGCAATAGAACGTCATTCCAGTGGGCCGACCTGGAGGGAAAAAAAATGAATTCGAGGAAATTCTAAGTTGTTTTTTTTTTTCTGAGTTGTGCTTTTTGAGGAGGAATTGCTGTGATTCTGCTGCAATAAACGCAACAACTGCTATTTGTTGTTGGTTTTACCACCGCATCTAATTCAATGGGGAAAACCCGCAACAAATAAGCAGCGTTTACGCAAATACAATTGACATGCTGCGGAATAAAACTCTGCACCGCATGTCAATTTCTGAGCAGATTTTCCGCTCACTATTTACACAACACGTGAATGAGATTTGTTTTAGATCATCCACTTTGCTGCTACTGTATTATGCTGCGGCTTTTTTCGCAGCAAATTCTGTTGTGGAAAATTTCAGTATTTATGCAACATGTGAACTGACCCTAAAAACATTTTGATTTTATTTCCATTTAATTGCAGTTTGCAGGGAGTTTTGTAATGTGTGTCATACCACCCTGCCATGGAATCAATACTACGACTACGCTATTGATTCCGTCAAAACAACGGAACCCTTACACAACGGTGACAAACGGAAACCATTTGCAATGGATCCGTCACCATTGAAATCAAAGGTGACACAAACGGAAACCTATGGTTTCAGTTTGGTGTCCATTCATGAGTTCCCCTGACGGGGCCTAACCCAGTTGGGTGGGAGAAGAATTACAAGCCTTGCGCTATTGCAGGGAATCGAGGACGAAAAATGTGCATCTGGTTAGCGCATACGCTACAGCTGAGGCCCCACGTGTATCGCCAATACAAAGTTCAGCTTTCACAGTGGTGCCCTGTGAGGAGTGAGGAAGCTAAACTTTGTGTCAGCGATACACACGAGGCCTGTAGCGTATGCTCTGATTAAACGCACATTGAACTCAATAATGAGGGATGTCCATGTACTTTTGGCCATAAAGTGTTAATTTGTGAACCTCAAATATCATGCTAGGCTATTACTGTATACAGTTCTATATATACTTTACCTACCAGAGAAAATGAAAAGGGTTAAGAGAAAGTCAATGGTGTCTTGGCACCAAGAACTATATTAGTAACTATTTTTGCTTTATACACTCTGACCGTAATTGCATTATCTTCCGTTATACTGGACAAGAGCTTTAATAACATCCATTCATCAATTTTAGCTTTATATTACTGCATTAAATTTCATTATTTTCCTATTGATTATTGTATTGCTCTTTTTCTTACTTGCATGATACTTTTAATCTGCGCTCAATTGTTTTATTATTTTGTTTTATCAACTTCAAGAGATTTAAATGAACATGTAGTGTGATATTTCCACAGCAAAGTAGTCAAATAATTATTTTGATTTAACTCATCTTATTCGGAGAAAAGGTGGTGAGCGCAAGAGCAAAGCACGTACATGTTTTTTTTTTTAACAATAGAAAAGATTGCAGTGTTTGAAAGCGAAAAGACCTCTAAATAGGAATTACTTTTGGCTGTGCTTAGCGATGAAAATGGATCTATCTCCAAGCTGGACAAGCATTTGTAAGACCTCGTCACTTCCCATTGAATCAATGAAATGCTAGCAAGTAGTGACTGCCATTTTTCATTTTCATCAATATGAATAGGGTTCATTTGGTCACTGTCAAGCATGAAGAGTACAACGATATCCAACAGGGATGATGGACTTTCTGCAGTCTGTCTTATCAGCCTGGATAAGACATCACCCCTGGAAACTTAAAGTATAATGATTAGGGGTCAAAGTCAAAGATTTAGTTTAGTCACTAGCTGTCTGCTCGCTCTTTTTCTTTTTCTATCTAAATGTTTAGAATATAAAAATACATCTTTTATTCAAGGAGGAAAGCATACATGTAAATGTAATGGATATATCTGAACAGCATCTGTAAAAGTTTTAGGGCACTTTCAGACGTGGCGGAATTGCTGTGGAATTCTCCAGCAGCCGTTTTTTACTTTTGTTTCTATACATTTTTAGGAACGTTAGTTCAGACATTGCGGAAAACTTTGCTGTGGACAATAAGCTGTGGTGAGGGATTTTCCCTCCACAGCCTGCACTGTCTGTTGCGGAGAAGAAGCGGAATTTCACTGAATATTTCAGCCTTTGCAATGCAAAAACTGAAATCTGTGGCAAGTCCGCTGTGTTTTCTGCAACGTCTGAATTAACTGTCAAATATGCAAAAATTTTGGAGCAGATTCGTTTCGTAATTGCCCCAAATCTGCACCAACATTTGCATCGGAAAAACTCTGCCACATCTGAACGTGTCCTTAGGCTCAATGCACACGATGCGTATTACGTGTGGTTTTGCCACCCTGGGCACATGCACAAAAACAATTGGGCAGATTTACTAATACTGTCTAAGATTTAGACAGTGTCAACTTAGGCAAGGCAGTCAGAAGTGGTGCGCGCTGTATGATAAATGTAGCGCATCTAGATATACATATTAGACACTTTTCTCTTCTTTATAAGACCTCTTGCGTGGTTTAGTTTATGGCAGATTTTTGTGCCAAAATTTTTGCCCTGTTTTGATGCATGGCAGTGCGTTTTAAAGCTACGCCCCCTGTTTTCTAAGACAATTTAAAAATGTGGCACACGGCATGGACACCAGAATTCTGGCTCAAATTGAGCCAGAATTCTATTGTGTTTTAAAGGAACAGTGTCACCACAATTTTTTTTTTAATATGTTAAAGATGTTAGTGCTTTATTAAAAACGTTTGGATTAATTTGTGTGTTTGTGTGTTACTTTTTCTTATTTTTACACTTTTTCTTCCCTATGGGGGCTGCCATTTTTTTTTCCATTTCTGTATGTGTCGATTAACGACACATACAGACATGGAATACGGCAGCTCCAGTCCCACAGGGACTGCGAACGGGGCCCGTTCCATCCACTAACATGTACGCCGCTGTGTGGGAACGGCGCATGCGCCGCTCCCACACAGTTCAATTTGAAATGCGCGCCGTCCGGCGCCATTTTCCTGTGGACCGGAAGTCGCGGCCGGACAGTAAGATTACTACTTCCGGTCGCGGCTTCCGGACTTGTGCACATGGAGCAGCGGCAGCAGACGGAGCGGATTGACCGGAGGGAGCGGCGGCGACTGGATCAGGTAAGGGATTTCTATGTATGTTCGTGTTTTACTGTGTGTTTACTAGTGTATGTAAACCTTCTACACTGTGTGTTAGCTCAAAAAATGGCGACACACAGTGTAGGAGGTTAGACCGTTCAAACCCCTCGTTTCTCCCGGCACTAGCCAGGATAAAGGAGGGGGGGATGCTGAGAGCTCACTAGAGCGAGGGCTTTTTACCCAATTTTGCAGCATAAAGCAATGTGATTGCTTTACCACATGCAATGCTGCAATTTTGGGAATGGCTCCATCTAGTGACCAGCAATGGGAAATATTATAAATTAGAATCCAATTGAATCCAATTTATAATATTTCCTGACTCGTGAAAAAAAAAAAAAAATTAGAACAATGTTTAATCACCTATACACTAATTGTTTAACTAAAAAAAAAAAAACATGTTTTGCTGGCAACACATTCCCTTTAAATACTAAATCTCCACCATTGTTTTTTATTCTAACAAATGCACCCAGAGGAAACCCATGCAAACACATTTAGAACATGCACATTTTATTGGCTTCTAGAATAGAGCCCCAACATGATACTATACCACTATAAAGTTGTGTGACCATACAAATGCCCACAATTTGATTGCCCATATTAGTGCCCACAATATGGCTAAACTAACATTCTTGTCCTTGAACTGTCTTGTTGTAGCTCAGTCCCTTCCAAGTGAATACGGCTGAGCTGCAGTACCAGACACAGCAAATGGACAAAAGTGGCAATGTTCCTGGAAAAAATCTGACATATTTTACTAATTTCAGACTATCCCTTTAACTGTCAGTGTGATGTTCATATTGTAGAATGTTGTATGCAAGGTTAACCAAATGCAGCCCATGCAACTACTATGGGGGTGCCAGCCCTGGTTGGTCCCATTCACTTTGGAAAGAACCTTGTGCTGGACTCCCCTCTCTAGAAGAACTGCATTGCTTGCACACAAGAGGGTGGGGACTTTCTCAGTGGTCATGGAAAGGACATGGAGGGGGGGGGCAAACACAAGGCCCTTCTGTTTTGGGTATCAAAACCCCGCTCAATAGTGATATTGATATTGATCCTTGCTCCCCCTTCTATGTATATCACTGGAGCAGCAAAGTTGAGTTTGTCATTAGTCAAGATGCATAATATGGATTTTTTTCAACAGGGATTTTACATAGGACTGCAAGTAAATGTACTAATTTATTATATGGGTATTTTGCTTGCAGTGTATTGAAGTAGCCATAAACCGGGATAATGCCAGTGCGATATTTGTGTGATAGAATAAAAATCTCATACCTTGATGCATGGAATAAATATGTTTTCGCTTTCATGAGCTATAGAAGACACTTCACCTTTAAAACTATGTGATTATATAGGAAAGGATGTGGTCACATAAGACATTGTCTTCAGTCCTGAATGCTGATTTCAGTCATTTGCATGTAAATATAATATTTTCACAAATGCAAAGAAAAGGGATTTGATATATTTTTACAGAATTCGGCTCAAATAAACTGTAGCTGTAAACTTCTAACCTCGCATTTGCAGTGTCATTTTCAAGCAAAAGTAATTTTCCCGCACTTATGAATTGCCATAATGAAATGTACTGCAAGTGCTAGATGAATAAAACATTTACTTTTGTGATGCATTTCATTTTGCCATAGGCTGGATATTTTTTTGAGCAGATAATTCTGTGTTTTCGTTCCAACAGAAATAAGGCAAACAAAAGGGAAAACAAATCTTCTACCATCATTCTGGGAGTTCTGCCATGATAATAGGTTCACGCAAAAGGAAAAAGACATGCATTGTTTTATAGGATCATCGTTTTATTAGTTTTAGCAGATTCTAATGACTAAATGAAACCTTCCCAGCAAATTATAGTAGTATCTTTAGATGTTTTATGATGGTAACTTTTCTAGAATTATAGAAGAGAAATCTATTGAGTTTTTAATAAAAGTGTCGAAAAAACAGAGATTAGGGCTAATAGTAATCATTGTTTTTTATTATTTTACAAACAGTAATATCTTAACTTGTTCTCTTTATAACTACCCTTTGCATATAATCCTTTAAGTAGTTTTCATAAGTTATCCATGAATAGTTTGCTCATAATTGGCGTATATGTAAGTTACACATACACATTTATATCTTACAGAAACACACATTGTAATGTATATATATATATATATATATATATATATATATATATATATATATATATATATAAAAATATATATATATATATTTAAAACAATGCAGAGGTTATTAAAGTACAACAGCGTATCTATGATTATTAATGGGATTAATAGTGTGCCTATTGCAGCATTGAAATAAAACAGAAAATAAAAGAGAGAATACCTTCATAAGTGCATGGAAGAGACAATCAAAAAGGTAAAACTATGATGGAAAATTATAACACTTATAAATATATGTGGTAGCTTAACAGAAGAGCAATCACTAGGCACATAGATGGTAATTTACCAAAATTTCTATGCCAGTTTTCTGGCGTAGAAAATTTGCAAAAGGGCCCAAAAGTTGCAATTTGTGGTGAAAATTGCGTCTTTTGGCCTTTTTGGGTCACCCTCGTCCCTTTTGTAAAAATGGGGCTTGGCCTTGGGGAAAATGGCATGTCCACCGGTGCACATCAAATTTATTAGAATTTACTGCAGAAAACTGGTGTAAATTATAGTGGAAAACTACACCAGCTCCTAGCAGGTGTAAATTTCAGTCTATGGGGCATAGCAATGTAGAGGCCTGCCCTGGGCCTCTACATTGCCAACCCCCGACCAGACTACCCCCTTCCATTAGTCAGTTAAATAAATAAAATAATAATAATAATAATAATACTAAAAAAAATTAGCCGCCTGTCTTAATAAATTCCCCCCATATTGTCTCTCTCCCATGGAAATTGAGTTCAGCAAAATTAGAATCAATTAAAAAGACTCCCACTGAACCTAAACATTTATTGTAGATGCAGAATGATTCCAAATGCCCCCAACTTTTGAGAATCTAAGTAAACAGCCATGATTTGGATATACCACATTTTTGTATGGTACAATGGAATTAAACATTCAAATCCAAATCCTAAGTGTCGCATGGGGTTTATTCATACAATGCATTGCCACTATCTTTCTAGCCAAGAATAAAGATTCCCAAGTAATCACACATTCAAGTCTAGAGGTAAAGTAAAAGAAGGAAAGTAAAAAAGAAACAGCATTAGACCAACATTATTAAATGGGAGAGCAATCCCACATTAAGTGGCAAAAATGTACTTCAGAAGCCTAACAGCAAAGGCAATTAGAGGAACATAGTCTGCCCATTTTTTGCAACCTAATGGGGGTCAGATAAGATTGATGAATAATAGATTACTGTACCATTTTATTGTTAGTTGCAGGGGATACAAAAAGATGTGATTTGAGACTATCAGATCAATCATCTTTTTGAATATTGTGTATCAATGTTCTCCATTTAGATTCACTCAGTAAAGTGGAGGATTGGACTGTAACTGAAAGAAGATATGTGTAAAGGGTTGATATAAGACCTTGGTAAACCTGGGATCTTAAAATGGCAATCAATGGAAAGACTGGAATGGACTTCGGTGTCAGCAGTGGTTAAAAATGGGCTTGCAGCATGTGGCGTACCTGAAGATATCTAAAACATTTAAGGCAGGCAAACTCATATATTTGACATTGACTTTGGTGAAAGAAAATATAAAATTTTCTCTTACACATATAAAAGTGTTTGGAGTTACAAAAGGTAGGTGCAAGGTGGGATAATAATGAAGAAAAATATTGATAATTCCAGAGAGGCATTTCAGATATGATGTTAGAGTAACCCACAATGGATTTAGCAGGCTTTCACACTAAACAAGCCAGCTTTTGAAAGGGTTGGACATCAGATAGTCTTTTGAAAGAAAGTAATTCCAAAAAACCTAATAGGCAGCTACTATTAACTAGATGTGCAAAATGATGTTTTGAATGCGGAATAATGCAGTCTGGCATTCAACAACGAAGCACCCCTAGTTGTCCGTCCTGCTAAATAAAGTAAAGTCTGCCAATGCCACACCGGCTAATGTTTTTGGAACATAAAAATATTCAGGTGGGGTCAGGAGCTTTCCCACAGAAAAAGAAACATTAAAGAATTGTCTTAAAAAAAAAATCTTTAAGGGACTATAACCCAACTGTGCTAACTGTGCTGTAGAAAGTGAAGTCTGTCTTAGAGTGGCCATGTCCTCAAGGTCATAGAGAGATTTCTTGGCTATGCAAATTTCTATCCCCAGTTCATCCCAAACTTCTCTTTACTTACCGCTCCTATGTCTGCTCTCATCAAGAAGGGCGTAAACGCTAAAGTCTGGACCCCTGAGGCAGAGTCGGCATTCACCAACTGCTAGAGAGCCTTCACTTCTGCCTCTGTTCTTTACCAACCTGATGTTTCTCTACAATTCTCATTTGAGGTTAACGCTTCTTCAATTGCTGCTGGAGCATTTCTCTTTCAAAGAAACTCCAAGGGTAAGGCGGTTTCCTGTGGCTTCTTTTATAAACTCTTCTCTGCTGCAGAAACAAACGACTCCATTGGGGACAGTGAGTTACTTACCCTATGATCATCTACACCAGGGGTCTAAAGCACGCGGCCCGCGGGCCGCATGCGGACCCTGGGGCTGTCATCTGCGGCCCGTGGGACACAGAGCCGCTAGTATCGGCTCTGCTCCGAGACTCTGGAATTCCCTGACATCGCTGTACACATATGAACAGCGATGTCTGGGGCTTCCCCAGAGCCGGAGTCCCGAGCAGAGCGCTGGTGTCGGCTCTGCTCCGGGGCTCTGTGGAATTCCCTGACATCGCTGCCCATATATGGACAGTGTGTCAGGGTCTTCCCCAGAGCGGAGTCCCGGGCAGAGCGCTATTATCAGCTCTGCTCCGGGACTCTGGGGAAGCCTCTGACATCGCTGTCAATACATCGACAATGATGTCAGGGGCTTCCCCAGAGCAGGAGTCCCAGTGATGTCAGGAGCACAGCTGGAGTCCCAGGAAGAGCCTACTAGCACTCTGCCTGGGACTCCAGCTCTGGGCAAGCCCCTGACATCACTGGGGCAGCCTCTACAGAGGGCACTGGGGCAGCCTCTACAGAGGGCACTGTGGCAGCCTCTACAGAGGGCACTGTGGCAGCCTCTACAGAGGGCACTGTGGCAGCCTCTACAGAGGGCACTGTGGCAGCCTCTACAGAGGGCACTGTGGCAGCCTCTACAGAGGGCACTGTGGCGTTATCTACAAGTGGGTGTGTGACAGTATCTGAAGAGGACACTGGCATTATCTAGGGGTGTGTTGCATTATCTACAGAGGGCACTGTGGCCTTATCTACAGAGGGCACTGTGGCCTTATCTACAGAGGGCACTGTGGCCTTATCTACAGAGGGCACTGTGGCCTTATCTACAGAGGGCACTGCGGCAGCATCCACAGAGGGCACTGCGGCACTATCTAAAAAGGGGCTGCCCAATCTTGACCTGTGTGCTAACTGAGCCGCCGGACTGCATTTAGCGACACTTAAACTGGAAAGCTGCATTGTTGAAATAAGCACGTGGAGAAATATCTCAAATTTTAAACATAGCGCTATTATTATAGTAATGTAGTATTATTATTCTAGTAATATAGTGTTCTAGTAGTTCAAATAACTAATTGATTAACAATAATTTTGTATTGTATCAAATTTGAAAGTAATGCGGCCCGTCAACTTCCCATTTTTTCTATATTACCCGGCCGAGTTTGAGACCCCTGATCTACACTGATCACAAAAACTTCACTTATTTATAGGTCTGCACAATGCTTGAATCCTCATCAAGCCAGAGGGTCATTATTCTTTGCCAGATTCCAATTTCTACTCCATTTCCGTCCTGCTGAAAAAAATAAAAAGGCCGATGCACTGTCTCGTTTGTTTGAGACAGATGACTCTGAAGAGGTTCCTCAGCATATAATTGACCCTTCCAGGATTATTCCTGTTAACCCTCTGCAGAATAAAGACATTACTCCTGGGAAATTTTTTGTTTGTCTTACTGACAGAAAGAAAATTATCATCTGGTGTCATAATTTCAAGTTGGCAGGGCATTATGGAATTCGCAATACTTTATTTCTTGTCACTACTGGTGGTCCACGCTGCCCAAAGATGTTGTGGACTATGTCTCCTTGTGTACCAACTGTGCCCAAAACAAAGCTACCCATTCCAAGACTGTGTGTCTGCTCCAAACTCTACCTGTTCCCGATGGTTCCTGGCAACAAATTGCAATGGATTTTATTATGGATCTTCCTCCCTCTCCTGGATGTACAACTGTCTGGGTCGTGGTGGATCGTTTTACCAAGATGGCACATTTTGTTCCTCTGTCTGGCCTTCCCTCAGCTACTCGCCTGGCAAATTTATTTGTTCAACATATTTTTAGTTTGCACTGATTGTCTCTCCATATCGTGTCTGATCGGGGTGTGCAATTCACGTCTAAGTTCTGGAGAGCCCTGTGTAAACATTTGGATGTGAAATTGGACTTTTCTTCTGCCAAGTTGAAAGGATTAATCAAGTGCTTGAACATTATCTTTGTCATTTTGTATCTGTTCAACACGACAACTGGATACATCTCCTTCCATGGGCCGAATTCGCTTACAATAATCACACGAGTGAGTCAACTGCTACATCTCCTGTTTATAGTCAACATCATCGTGTCCCTCTTCCTGTACCACTTACACCTCAAGTGCCTGCAGCTAACTCTTCTTCCGGAAGTGTTCTTCAGGTCTGGCAGCAAACCAAGTTTGCAACACTTTAGGCAGTGAATCGCATGAAGAAGTATATCAATAGGAATAGAAAGCTTCCTCCTCAGTTTCTGCCCATAGTTAAAGTGTGGTTATCTTCAAAAAATATTTGTCTGAAAATTCCCTCCTACAAATTCGCTCCTAGATTTCTTGGTCTCTTTGAAGTCCTACAACAGATCAACCCTGTGTCCTACAAGCTACATCTAACCCCTACACTCAAGATTCTCAATTCCTTCTATGTGTTCCTTCTGAAGCCTGTGGTTCTCAACAGGTACAGTAAATCTCCTTGCTCTGCAATTGCTCCCAGCCGTTCTTCTGATATCTTCAAGGTTAAGGAGATCCTGGACTACAAAAAGGTAGGAGGGAAGACCTTTTACCTGATTAGAGGTCTTGGGAGCCTGAAGAAAATGTTGATGCCCCAGCTCTCATTAAGAAGTTTCTTCTACTCTCTGAACCTAAGAAGAGGGAGTGTAAAGGGGAGTACTGTGATGCCTGCGGCATTTTCCTCCTCTCTGGCAGCCACAACCGCAGGACTCTGCCGGCATCTCCTTTCCCAGAGACGCCGGTGCACACTGCTCTCTCCTGTAGCCGATGCCCGTAGGGTGCGCGCACTCGTCCCCAGCCTTAAAGGGCCAGCATGCACACCAGAAAAATCACCCCTGGCCAATTCCACCACACTCGGGACTTTAGGAAGAACTCTGTCCACTTCCTCATTGCCTGAGCAATATTGTGTCTAACCCCGTGTTAGTCTGCAAAGATTCCCTAGCGTTATCCTGTATCTAGTATCCACATCCAGTGTCAAGTCCAGTGCCCATGTCAAGTCCAGTGTCCGTGATAACTTCAGCATCCATGTCCGGTGTCCATGCCAAGTCCAGTGTCCATGACGACTTCAGTATCCATGTCCGGTATCCGTGTCAATTTCAGTGTCCGTGATGACTTCAGTATCCGTGTCCGGTGTGCATGCCGAATTCAGTATCCGTGTCCGGTGTCCGTGTCAAGTCCAGTGTCCGTGACCACTTCAGTATCTGTGTCTGTGCCAAGTCCAGTGTCCGTAACAACTTCAGTATCCGTGTCCGGTGTCCGTGCCAAGTCAAGTGTCCGTGATAACTTCAGTATACCTGTCCGGTGTCCGTGCCAAGTCCAGTGTCCGTGACAACTACAGTTTCTGTGTCCTATATCCGAGACAAGTCCAATTGTCCATCACAAGCCAGCTATCCAGGTACTCTCGCTCTAGTGACTGTCATTGACTTTTTGTTTGACCAGCTGCTACTCTGATGCGGTGGAATGGCCCAGTGGATCCACATTCCCCACAGCCGTGAAACACATGATTTGAATTAGCTGAATTGAGGATAGCACATGGACAAATAACTACAGCTGTGTGCATGAGGCCTTAGTCTTCCTCTCTCTCCATCAGCCTGGATCGCTGAGAGGGGAGATTGAAAAAGTGTAAGAGTTCAAAGCTGCTTGAAATGTTTGTTTAGCAAACAAACTTTTCAATGATCACTATAATTGGATAATCATAGTGCTCGTCAGCTCATCATCAGTACAGAGACCGAGCAGATTGGCTTGCTGATCTCTGGGCAGAAGTCGGGCACCGAGGGAGAAGGAGGGGGAGGTGCTAGCACACGGGGGAGATTGCCGGGGGACAGAAAAGTGCAGTGCTGCTTTAGTGTGTTGCTTAAAATTGGCTGTTTTATATACATAAGAAATTTAAAACTGTTGTATGTTAAGAGAACTGACAGCTATTTAAACACATGTATGGTACACGCCTATATGCCCCAGAGGAAGCCAGAAGGGTGAAACCCAGGGTCGGGTTGCATTATTTGGCGTGTTACAAGAGCTTATCTTATGCTTTTATCTATATCCGTTTTGGTAAGTATGGAATAAACTCATGGAATTTGCAGTTTCCAAAAGGTAGTGCACTATTTCCTTTTTCTCCCTTGTTGGAGATTTAGAACATCAAGTACGAGGATATACACAGCAAGCAGTTGTATTTCTGCAGTTTCATTTCTGTGTGGAACCACAAGTACCAGCGAGATATACACACCAGTGGAAATTTGGATCGTTTTTTTCTGCATGCTAGCTGGGGGAAGGTCAAACCCTTGATGGACACTTCAGACTTTACATCTACAACCGTCTGAGCGGTAACAAACTATCAATTTGTCTCTGTTTTAAACACAGCATTATATTTTGTATAGGGGATGAACAATTATATATCCTATATAATACCTAATTTAATTTGCATGCAAAAAATGGTTCACCCATTACCGCGGTTTTGGCGTTTCTTTAACACATGCACCTGTAAATGTTCATATGTGTGGTATGTATGAACTCCAAACATCTCACAGCTCTTTGCAAAATACATTTTGATTGCATAAAAGGTCTGCTTGAGTATGCATTTTAGTAGCAAAGGCTGTGTTCACATCACCGTTGGCTTTCTGTTTGGGGGTTACGTTGCAGCTTTCCGTCGGTGTAACCCATGAACAGAAAGGTAAACGGAAACCATACCTTCCATTTGCATTACCATTGATTTCAATGGTAATGCTTTTGTTGCAAATGGTTTCCATTTTTTTCCGTTCCGTAAGGTTTCCGTTTCACTATTGTTTCCGCAAAAAAACGGAAATTTTACGGAACGGAAACAAACAGAAACCATTTGCAACAGAAGCATTACCATTGAATTCAATGGTAATGCAAATGGAAGCTATGGTTTATGTTTGCCTTTCCGTTCATTTGTTCCTCTGAAGGAAAGCTGCAATGGAACCCATGAACGGAACCCATCGCTGATGTGAACAGGCCCAAAGTTGTATTTTATTGTAATTTTTGTTTCTTATCACTGTTTGATGCAAAGTTCCATGAATGACTGTGAATATTTTTAACACAATTGTGGATTACGGCCACTGTTTGTCATAAAGTTAGTTGACAGTTGACATGGCTGCCAATAGCACATCAAGACATCTGCAATCATCAGGTTGACAGCTTTATCGAAATATAGAGAGTTTGGGGGTGCAATCACTTTTCATAGACTAATCCCTGTATTTTAAAGGTTATAACTACAACTTCTTTCAATTTCCATCTTAAAATTAGATTTTTGATCTCTTCAAGCTTGGTGATTTTATGAGTCTAAGTAGTATGTATGAAATCTGCACATCTTGAATTTATATTTTTAGGGTGTATGTTGCATCTAATTTTCTGCTGGGGTCACACTTTTAGCCACAAATATCTTTTCTTTGCATTTTTTTAATGAAACGTTACAATTTGACACAAAATTGTATAAGTGTACCTGTGTGTAGAAAGTGTGCAGTGGCATTTTGACAACATACCAGGTGTCTACTTTCGGAATATAAATGGGTATGGGAGTTTAGTATAATTTTTTATTTTGTAATTTAGGTTTTCTTTGTACATGTCAAAAGTTTGAAAATTGTCCTGGCTATCAGAAATGCAAAAATGTCCAAAAACCACTGGCACTGAAAACGTTAATGGCGGAAAGAACATAAAATGTTGGTCTATATACCTACGTATAGATGAAAATACATGGCCATTAGTGGAAGTCATATATTATTGTGAGTCTAAATGCTTCCATATAGTCTTTCATGCACAAGGAACAAGCATAAACATTATATTACAAATATACAATTAATGCGTAAAATAAAGAAAACGTATTGTATGCAGCTGTATGCTTATACACATTTAAACATATTCACCGTACCACTAATGGGTAGTCATTTCAACCTTCACAGGCTTCTCACGTCAGATATCTCAAACTATTTTAACATTTTGTACCATAAATGATGGTATGTACTTAAATACACATTAAGCACTGATAGCTGACATCACTCTAATAACATTAACACAAACATTGTAATGTAATCTAGAAATTAGAATCATGTTCATGTCCAGTGATTTAAGCAAAATTCTGATATATGACATTAGGGTTACAAGCTATGGTTTTGATGGATGAAATAATTATACAGATCAATGACATATTCAAGAATTGGAAATGACATTGCAATAAATGAAGTGCTGTATACTCTGTTTGAGCAGTGATATAGAACAACATTTTACTATGTTCATTTTCCTGGAAAATGTGTGTTAAAGGGCTATTTCTTTCTTAGAAAATAAAGGTTACTCACTGTACAGTGAAAAGTTATACAATTTTCCAATATTTTTACTGTATTAACTCATCACAGTTTTTAAGATATCTGTTTGCATTTATTGGATAAGAAACAACATTTTTTATTGCCTGGGGATAAAATCTGCTCTGTCATGTGTTGATCACACCAATGCATGACTCATCACATACATGCCGATTTTGAGGAATTTTCCCATCACAAACGGCAATGTTTACACAAATTTTGGCAATTGCGTCAGTTTATGCTAGCATTTTTCACACATAGAATGGACCACGGACAAAATTCATCCCATTTCACATTCTTCCACTTCTCCCGTGCATGGGGATACCAAATATGTGTGCCTTATTCACTGTGCGGGCATGTGCGAGGGCTTGGAATAAAAGGAGGCTTTTTGGCCTTTTCGGTCCAGGAATTTTGCATTTGATTTTATAGCCGCATACTGTTTTCTTGGGGGTGTAATGCCGCTGAAACTTTAGAAACACCCCATAAATGACTTCAGTCACACAAGTAGACCCCACAAGGTTTCCTTCAAGGGGTTTATCATATTTTTAGCAAGTCCAGTTTTCTTCTGAAAGTTTCTTGAATAAGATGGAACAAAATAAAATCAGCGCTTTTTTAGCAAATGCGTCAATTTAGGCTAGCATTTTTCACACATGGTATAGACCACGGACAAAATTCATCTCCTTTCACATTCTTCCACTTCTCCCGTGAATGGGGATACCAAATATGTGTGCCTTATTCACTGTGCGGGCATGTGCCAGGGCTTGGCATAAAAGGAGACTTTTTGGCCTTTTCGGTCCAGGAATTCTGCACTTGATTTTATAGAAGCATACGGTTTTCTGGGGGGTGTAATGCTGCTGAAAGATTAGAATCACCCCATAAATGACTTCATTCACGCAAGTAGACCCCACAAGGTTTTCTTCAAGGGTTTTATCATATTTTTAGAAAGTCCAGTTTTTTTCTGAAAGTTTCTTGAATAAGATGGATCAAAATAAAATGAGCAATTTTTTAGCAAATGTGTCAGTTTATGCCAGCATTTTTCACACACAGTATAGACCACAGACAAAATTAATCTCCTTTCACATTCTTCCACTTCTCCTGAGCATGGGGATAACAAATATGTGTGCCTTATTATCACATAGAGATGTAGGAGGGCGGAGGATAGAAGAAGCTTATTTCACAAATCGCTTTTTTTCAAAGCTGGTTTTACAAAACTCAACAGAGTTTCTATAACACTTCCAAAATATCTGCTCTTGAAGCAGAAATCCCAAAATATTCATCTAGGGGTATAGTGGGAATTCATTTTTTTGGGTTTTCTAAAATAAGAAATTGCAGGTTTATGCAAATTGAGCTATTCAGCAGATGAACTTTAGAAAACATCAAACATGACATCCACCCCCCCACCCATTCCCTCCCTCACCCTTGGAGTAAAATCAGGGGAAAAATGTAATGTAGGGCAAATATATTTTCAACTAATTAACTAAAATCTAATAATGCAGAACAGTGTGGTATTTTTTAAAACATGACTCAATGCACAGGCCTGGTTGCGAGGGACATGAGGGACAGAAATATCGGGAATCTTTTTGTGGTGCCCGTCTTTTCTGCAGATGCGGCACTTTTTCTGGGGTTTGCTTCTGGTTGGTGTTGGGGGAATCCGACTGATGAAGTGTCTTTCAGTCAGTCGCGTGACATCCTCAGACTGGGGGCATCCTCGGGTGTCCTGAACATCAAATATGAGGCCTTCAATAATTTTCTCCTGGAAATCCAGGTATGTGTCTCTGCCTCTGTTTTTTTTGTAGAGCACAAATGAATTGTGGATGGCCACCTGTAACAAATAAATGGCCACTTTTTTGTACCAGGTTTTTGTTTTTCACTTCACTACATAGGGCTGTAAAACCTGGTCGCTTAAATCCACCCCTCCCATGTACTTGTTATATTCGGACACGCTCACTGGTTTGTGCTTGTCCGATGTTGCCCCTCTTTCCCTCACTACCACTGTTCCTGCGGTATGAATCGTGCTTAGCACATACACGTCTGTGCGATCCCTAAACTTGACCGCCAGCAAATCCTCAGATGCATAAGCACAGGAGTCCCCCTTTACCATGCGCTTCCCCACTAATTGCTGTGGAAAACAAATTCGATTTTTGCGCATGGTACCACATGCCCCAGTCCTTGCAGCATGCAAATGCCTAAACAGGGGCACACTTGAATAAAAATGATCACAGTACAGGTGGTACCCCTTGTGAAGCAGAGGCTGCATTATCTCCCACACGATCTTACTGCTGGTGGAAAGATCAGGGGGGCATCCAGGAACATTTATTGAGCGGTCCCGCCCTTCCTGAAGGCGGTGGTATATCCTGACCCGCTTTCGCACAGTTTATAAAGCTTAACGCCATATCTTGCCCTTTTGGAAGGTAGATATTGGCCAAAGCTAAGTCTTCCATGAAAGTTGAGGAGGGATTTGTCCACGCTTACATTCTGCTCAGGGGTGTAGAGTTGCAGAAATAAATTATTCAGGGAATTTATCAGTGGTCTAATTTTGAACAACCGATCCCGGTTTGCATCGGTACTTGGGGGGGCCTGTGCGTTGTCATTGAAGTGGAGGAACCTCATTATTGTCTCATAACGAGACCTGGGCATTACTGCAGAATATACTGGGGTGGTTTGGGCGGGTCTTGTTGACCAGTAAGACCTAATGGAGGGCTTTTTGACAATACCCACATTTAGGGTGAGCCCCAAAAAATTTTTTCATTCCTGCAAATTGGTGGGCGTCCAATCTCTGGCATGGGTCGATGAAGGTTTCTGCCTTATATATTGAGTGGCATATAAATTTGTTTAGTGGACAATCAGATTTAGGATGTCGTCCGTTATAAATAAATGGAAGTAATCAATTTGGACAAAATTTGTATTGTCCACGGTTATGCCAGGAGTGGCAGTAAATCCGTGGATTCTAGGCCCAAATGATGGGGCAGGTGCCCATACAAGAGCCTGGACTGGAGGGACCAGGCTGTCCCGTGCTACAGCGCTACTTGGCCCTGCGCTTTCATGTTCTGCAGTTTCAACTGCATCAGGGACAACGTCCCCTGAAGATGAACCTGAAGTGACGCTATCATCGTCACTGCCTAAAACAGGTTCCATCTCTGACACCATCTCTGATGCGGTCTCCGACTCAGACCACAGCATGGCGTATGCCTCCTCGGCGCTAAACAACTTCCTCGCCTTAACGTCACTAACACTAACGAAACAAATTTTTATTTTTTTTATAAAACACACAAACTAACTGGTACATATTTCTACACTACCGCTAACAAAAAAATAAACCGCTATATATATTATATATATGTGGATATATATAATTATATACTCCCTACCTGCCTATTCTAATAGAATAAAAGAAAGAAAGGTAGATAGAAAAAAAGATAGATGGATAGATTGTATAGATAGATAGAAATCTATCTATACAGAAAATGTTTTATAGTGTAACTGTATTTTTTTGTAACTGTAATCTTGTATTCTTCTGGCAGCAATTCTCTCGAGTCTCTTCTTCTCCTCAAACTGAAACAATGTTTGAGGAGAAGAAAAGAGGCAGGAGTTTTTCTGCCAGAAAAGTCAAAATAAAACAAATGTGGTCGCTATGATAGGTTTTCACAGCGACCACATGTTCAGGGACCATCAGATTGGTCCCTGATACTCTGCCCAGTGCCCAGAGCTGTTGGTAACAGCGTGGGCAGAGGGCTGTGTGCACGCGATCACGTGCACACTGTTTTATACGTACAAATGCATGTGATCGCTGTGATTGGTTGTCACAGCGATCACATGTTCAGGGTCCAAAAGATTGGCCCCTGACATTCTGCCCAGTGCCCATGGCTGTTAGCAACAGCCAGGGCATAGAGCTGTGCGTGCACAGTCTCTGAAGTGCCGCCGTAATTAGTCTATACGGCGGACTTCAGAGACCCTGACCGCTGGCCGTAAAAATACAGCCAGCGGTCGGGAACCTGTTAAATCTGTGACCATTCAGTCTGCATCTTAGAGTTTGTGCTGTTCTCCCTATATATTGGATCCCACATTGACATTCTATCATGTAAATTACGAAATCTGAGCTGCAATTCATGAAAGTTTGGAACATGAATATTTCATTGGTGGTGTTTGATGTCACGCTTTTCTTACCATGGTTGATACTCTGGCAGCAGAGGCAGTTGTTTTTTTTGTTGCATTTGTATATACAAACTAGGATAGAAAACAAACTGGGGATTATTCCAGATGTTTTGTTCTTCCTTTTGCGTCTGCTAGGGGCAAGTATGTGTTTTATTGTTTTTCCTCTCTGAAATGTTATGCCAGGTTTCCCTAGGATTACTTTTTTTAATACGGTCAATTAAAAGTATGTTCCAATGCTTATTGAGGGATTTTCTGATTACATTATTATCACAGTTGTAGGCAGTTATAAAATTGTTAGAATATTTATTCTTTTCAGGGCTGCTGTCTTTTGACATATATTTCTTTTTCTCTATAAGACAGATTTCTTGAGTAGTACTCAGATTTTTTTGGTGTGCATTTTTTACCAGATCTGAGGGGTAATTTCTTTCCTTTAATCTCACATTTAAGATCTTTGATTGTTTTATGTATGATTCCGTAGTGGAACAGTTTTTTCTTATATGTCTATATTGACTGTGGGGTATTTTTTTGTCCACTTTTTAAAATGTGCACTACTAAAATCTAAAAAAACTATTGGTATCAACCTCTTTAAAATGAGTTTTTGTAGTGAATCCCTTCTTGGTATTATCTAAAAAGATAATGCTTGTTTTCAATATTGTTGGGGTAAATTTGATACCCCAGTTATTGCTATTCAAGTCATGAACAAATTTAACTGCATCATCTGATGACCCAGAGAGTATAAAAAACAGATCATCAATATTGTCACGATGCGGGGTGTGGACCCACTGAGCCGTATCACGTAGCGGGATGGCAGCTGGCCAAACAGGTATAGTACAGAGTCTATAGTCCAGAAAGGGTATCTGTGGCAACTCGGACAGTAGCAAGGCAGGCTCGTCTTGGACCAGGCAGCAGGTAGATGTCAGGCGTGGAGTAGCAGAACACGACAACAGCTTCAGCACGGCACTTGACCAGGACAGCACGAGATACAGGATACAGGAAACACTTGGGAACTGGAAGACACTAGGAGACCATTTGCAAGACAAACTTTGGGTAACGAACAACGCTCAGGAAAAGAACAAGAGGGCAGGTCCCTTTTTATAGTCCAGTAGCATTCTGGGCTTGATTGCAGACTTCCTGCAATTATGCGCGCACTGGCCCTTTAAAACTGTGCACTCTGGAGACAGTCTCGATACCAGGAATTGAGTGCCAGCGCCTCACAGGAGGACGACGCTGCAGGGAACTCACATGTCCATGGCCGCGGACGTCGAGGGGTAAATCAGAATGACCGTCCGCGACCATAGACGTTACAGTATCCCCCCTCTTACACCCCCTCTTCTTGGGACCAGAGCGGGAGAGAAACTTCCTCACGAGGACAGTTGCATCGATCTTCTCCTCTGGCTCCCAAGACCTCTCTTCTGGACCGAATCCCTTCCAATTCACCAAATAAAACGTCCTTCCTCCTACCTTCTTGGTGGCCAGAATCTCCCTTACTTCGAAAGTCCCTGATGATCCGCCAGGGACCACTGCGGAAGCATGTACTTGCGTCTCCATGGAACCAAGAAGGTAATGGCAGCGAGAACCGAGGATCCGAACCGGAACTGCCAGGAGGTCTAGCAGGGGGGTCGAACGAATGAGCTAGCATAGGAACTGGAAGGGATGCAGACAGCGTCCCTAGCTGTTGTGCAATGGGGTCCATTGCCACAAGAAGTTGATTCCGTCTTGCTCGGAGATCCTGCAGGTCCGCCTGAATGGCTTGGGAGGGTGACATGCCCTTGAATTGACCGGCGGGGTCCATGGCCTGAGCATACTGTCACGATGCGGGGTGTGGACCCACAGGGCCGTACTACATAGCAGGATGGCAGCTGGCCAAACAGGTATAGTACAGAGTCTATAGTCCAGAAAGGGTACCTGTGGCAACTCGGACAGTAGCAAGGCAGGCTCGGCTGGGACCAGGCAGCAGGTAGACGTCAGGCGTGGAGTAGCAGAACACGACAACAGCTTCAGCACAGCACTTGACCAGGACAGCACGGGATACAGGATACAGGATACAGGAAACACTTGGGAACTGTAAGACACCAGGAGACCATTTGCAAGACAAACTTTGGGTAACAAACAATGCTCAGGCTAAGAACAAGAGGGCGGAGCCCTTTTATAGTCCAGTATGATTTTGGGCTTGATTGCAGACTTCCTGCAATTATGCACGCACTGGCCCTTTATGACCGTGCACGCGCGGGCATGCGCGCCCTCTGGAGACAGTCTTGACACCAGGAAGTGAGTGCCGGTGCCTCACAGGATGAGGACGCTGCAGGGAACTCACATGTCCATCGCCGCGGCCGTCGAGGTGTAAGTCAGAACGACAGGCCGCTGCCATAGACGTTACAGATATAATTGCGATAGTATATAATATTTTTGCAATATGAGTGGTTATTTAATATATGTAACTGTTCAAAATGCCCCATAAATACATTTGCGTAACACGGTGCTGCCCGAGTTCCTATATCTGCACCTTTTGTTTGATTATATATTTTACTTTCATATTTGAAGATATTGTGTGTTAGTATGAATTTTAAATCTTCCAAAAGGAATAATCTTTGTTCCTTGTGGAACTTCCCATTTTGTTCAAGGAAGTGTTTAGTAGTTTTTAGACCCAAATTATAGTCTATACTGGAACATAATGCTATAACATCTAGTGTCATCATAAAGTGATCTTCCTGCTAATTATATATACACACACTTATTGTTTATTATGCATTTTTATTATTTTTATTGCATTACTGCTATAGTTATTATGTTAATAAATGTGAGATTCTTAGTGCTCAGTTTGATCAAAATGTGCGAGCCCACCTGCCAGGACAAGGCGACCTCTATCAGGGGGTCCCTACACTCAACATTGTATCCCTATTTTGGAGACTTACCTCTCTGTCTTGGGATGAGCCTACAGTGAGCTCCGGACAGGTAGGAACCAAATATATTCTGTTCTAATTAAAAACAGCCCAGTGTGTTCATATATATATCTTAGCGCCCGCAGTGTGCATCTGCATTTTGTTACTGGTAATACATTAGTCACGGCAGATTAGCATCTGCATATCTATTTTATGTTTTAGGAGGAGCTGACCAACTCTTTTTGTTTGTAGTATTTGCATGGGGGCGGTGACTGCTTCCATTTTGGTCGTGCTCTCCACCCACCTGTCCTGGGCTGTTTTTAATTAGAACAGAATATATTTGCTTCCTATCTGTCCTGAGCTCACTGTGGGCTCAGCCAAAGAGAGAGAGGTAAGTCTCCAATATAGGGATACAATGTATGTAGGTTCTCTAGGGCCCAAAATATACTATACTGTTGTACAGTGTAAAATAACCATGCCAAATGGAGTCTAAGTGCCATGCTTTGGCCAAGAAACAGTGTAATAACAATGATTTACAGTGCGGTAACCATCATACAGTGCAAAAACCATATACTATACAGTGATTAATTTTCAGTGCCAACCAATGCCTAAGCAAGTACCATTAGAGATTTGCAAATAATACCAACATGCACTGACCAAATAAACAAAGTAACCTAATAACAGTGCATTACAATGTCAAAATCAGGGATTCCCAAACAGAATCCTGGGGTTCCTTGTTACATTCTAAGGGGTTCATTAGGAGACAGCAGGGATGGCAAACTGATTTCAGTCTATCAAAATATGCTTGGCATGGGGGCATACAAGGCAGGCAACAAATCTCATTCAGAATACAAAGATATAATCTCCTTTACCAGCTCCTACAACAAGCTGCTTTGAGGTATGATTGTGAATTAGGGGTTCCCTGTAAGCTTGAAACATTATTCATGGATTCCATCGTGTTAATAAAGTTAGGATTCACTGGTCTAAATAATATTGCTATACAATTAATGTTAAGATTACGGGTGGTCCCAAACCTCGGGTGCAAACCATCTGAGGCACCTCCTTCAGCAGGGGCTGCTTAAAGAACCCTGAGCATCAGGCTTAACCTAATTGAAATTGTAATACGCTTTTTAGGTCTCATGCACATGAACGTGTTTTTGCGGCCACAATTCACCTGCATTGGCCGGGAGCCCGGGCCGCAAAAAGATAGAACATGTCATTATACAGTCCGGGCTCATTGAAGTCAATGTGTGCACGGTCCGTGATTTGCGGGCGGCCCGCAGATGATATTCAGCGGCCGGCCGCTCCGCAATCAGGGGCTATGCACATGGATATGGCCGTGTGCATGAGGCCTTAAAGTACATAAGGTAGATTGTGTTAACTTGTTAACCTAGTTGTACAATTTATGTGGTTATAGGTATCATAGCTCAGAACAATGCAATGCAACTGTGCAAAGGAAAATTATTTTTTCTCAGAAAGGTACGACAAAATAGTAATTTAATGAATATTAGTTAGTGATAAAACTGAGCCATATGGTCATAACTCATAGTAAAAATGCATTAAATATACTTTATATGAGGTTAGGACAAAAAAAATCTTGTTTGAATTGTCTATCAGTGCACAAGTTCTTAATTCATTTTCAGCAGGAAGGCTTTAATGTCCAATTTTCTTTGCAACTTAGTAGAAGTAAAATGATTACCCTAGAAGAGTTTCAATATATCATTCCCAGCAGCAAGCTGTGTAGATTGGAATAGTTTCCCTTCAAATTGTAAAGAATATCAAAGAGCATCTATTCCCGAATAAATGGCAGTTTATTCTTGAGAGTGGAAATTTATATTACATAAATAACACCTTAAAGCAAGATTACAAGTCTACACATGGACAATTCAGTGTGTGCTTGTATCCGGAATGATTATTACTCTTAAGATTGGGTTAGGTTTTAATAGATAAGTATTTTGTCGCCTGCCATTGTTATTGATAAACACTGCAGTTTATCTCAAAATGCTTGGCAATTGAATATAGTTTAATAAAGCAAGTTTCCTTTTTTTTTTTTTTTTTTTTAATAAACTGAGTAAGTCTACGTTTTGGTGCATCATACTTGAAATTAAAGTTAAGATGAAGTTGAATTTAAAATAATATTCAGCATCAGTTAGAGCAAGAATTTTAAAAATTAAAAAAACAACAAGAGGAACTAAGAAATAACATTTCCAAACAAAACGTAAAAAATTGACAATATTTCAATTAACTTCTTTACAATTGTTGAATGATGATTTGTGATGGTAAAACATATTTACAAAATGACAGCTATTTGTTAGTTTCCGTAAAGCTAATTTAAAAGTGACTAGAGATCAATATGGCTGCACTTCATGTTGTCATTTTTGCAAAAATGTCGGCCACAACAAAACACAAAAATATCAATCTCTCTATAAGTAAAATAAACACAATCAGAAAACTGTTGCTGCTGCTCCAACTGTTCATTTACTAATATATGTCTGTTTCTATGATTTTGGAGGAAATTAATCCCCAAATGCACATTGGATTACAGATAACTCCTAAAAAGTTAGCAGGAATTGCCAATTAAAGTTTGTTTAATGCTTTTATGCATTTACATATCGATAAATAAGTTGGGCTGGGCTTTCAAAAACTGAGGTCAAGGATAATTTTTATGAGTTTGAAAAATAAGGATTCAAAATATAGCTGATTGATGCCCATGTGCCCAGTCAAAATGCATCTGTGCAATGCAGGGTAAACTGGGGGTGTGTAGTGTAGATTGCTTTTGGTGGGGGTCATTGCTTGTATTAAATATATGGAAGTTTTTTTTCAAAGAAATGATAGAAGTGTAAACTCATACATTCAGGATTATGTTTTTGTTTTAAAACTATTTAGTGAGAAAAAATTTATTATACCGGTTCCCTTTACCATGAGTAGCTTTTGAATGTCGCTCATTTAGCAAACCTCTTTTTAGATTAAATATGGCCCAGTAATCAGCTGATCTTGGCAGGTCTGGCTTCAGGAACCCCTAGTGATCAGCTGTTATTGCTGTGGGAAGTTCTGGCCAACCATACATTTCCAAGTAAATAGTTGACCATGTTGAAAACACATGACCAGTCTAGCACTTTTAAGGTGCCAAATGCGTGAACGTCTTTGGTCTTGTACTATTTTCATTTTTGGTCGTCTACTATTGTTATCTGAGTCACCCACAGGGGAGAAAAGAAAATCTGGACAGCATATCCACTTGCTATACTTGATCTATTGCGGCTCAGCAAAATAAAATGTACGAACATGAGAGTCTTAGTAAACATTTTGATCAAACTGTATAAGCCCACTTGCCACTTCACGACGACCTCTTTCAAGTGAGTCCCTACTCATCACAACAAGTGTAGCATCCTATGGCAACCAATGCCACTGTAACACAACACCTGCAGAGGGAGCAACCCAAGAGACCAACAGCACCCATGCTGCCGGTTTAAGCCGCCTTGGCTCTGGACCATGTCCCCCCACAGATAAAGCACCACAGCAACAAAAGATTACCACACAATTCCACAAAAAAAATAAAAAAAAGCTCCTGGGACCCGCACCTATCTCTAAAACCGAGCCTCCTAAACCCCGTTCTACAACTCTGTGTTCCAGCTGACGCATATAATTCCTGACCATGAGGAAGAAAACAGAGAAAACAGAGGTCTTTCTCAAGGCTTGAGAAAGACACTCCACTTGTCACGGGTCAAAACGTTGCCATTTTTTACTGTATGTTTGACCGATAAAAGAACATATTGATTGAAATTTGGGAGACGTGTGCTGCTGTTCAACCATGCTTTTTCTGAGGATATCATGTGGATATGTCATAAATGTCCCTAATGGGAGAACCCCTTTAACCCCCTTCCCGACATTTGACATATTCATACGCCAAAGTCGGGTAGGGGAAGTATGGAACGGGCTCACGGAGTGAACCTGCTCCATACCATGCCGGTGTCGGCTGTTTGTTACAGCCGACACTTCAGAGTAACGAGCGGCATCGCGCTCGAGCGCGATCCCGCTCGTTTAACTCGTTAAATGCTGTGGTCAATAGCGACCGCAGCATTTAAATAGTTAGAAAGAGGGGGCGACCCCCTATAACAGCTCATCGCGCCCCCCGCAACGCAATCGTGGGGGGGGGGCAATGGTTGCTATGCCTGCCTGGGGGCCTAATGAAATCTCTGATCGCTGGTTGAAGTCCCCTAGGGGGACTAATAAAAAAAGTAAAAATGAGTTAAATAAAGTTTTTTTTTTTGTGTCAAAAATTTTTTTCTAAATTACAAGTTCAAAAAAAACAATTTCCCCCCGAGAGTATAGTAAAAAATTAAATAAATAAACATAATTGGTATCACCGCGTCTGTAAAAGTCTGAACTATTACAATATATCATTATTTAACATGCACGGTGTACGACGTAAAAAAAAAAATTTAAACGCCAGAATCTCTATTTTTTGGTCACTTAATCTCCCACATGAAATGAAATAAAAAGTGATAAAACCGTCGCATGTACACCAAAATGGTATTATTAAAACCTACAGCTTATCCCACAAAAAATAAGCCCTCATACCACTTAATTGACGGAAAAATAAAAAAGTTACGGCTCTCGGAATTTGGCGACACAAAATAAATTTTCTTTTTTACACTTAGGATTTTACTTGTAAAAGTAGTAAAATTTAGAAAAAAACTAGATATATTTGGTATCGCCGTAATCGTATTGACACACAAAATAAAGATAACATGTTTTGATTGCACAATGAATTCCGTAAAAATGGCGCGCAAAAAAACATGGAGGAATCGCTGTTTTTTCATTTTCTACCCCACATATATCTTTTTTTCTGTTTCCTAGTACATTATATGGCAAAATAAATGGTGCTACGAAAAACGACAACTCGTCCCGCAAAAATCAAGCCCTCATAGTACTATATCGATGGAAAAATAAAGACGTTATGGCTTTTGGAATGTGGGGAGAAAAAAATGAAAATGAAAATCTGAAAAAGGGCTGCGGAAGGAAGGGGTTAAGATTGAGACTATGTCTGTAGTAGAAAATTTAAGTTTTAGATCGCTTTCCCACTCTTTCAAAAATCATGACATACATAGAGTTACTGGTGATACAATCTGTTTGCTTATTTTTAATAACAGTTTCCTAGGGGTCTGTGTCTTTGTCCAAAGTTTCTCAAACCATTAAAAGTATCTTTGCTGAACCGTGGGAGGGAGAAAGCATGTGTTAGCAAAACACCTGTTCCCTTAAGGTCGCTATGACAACCTGGCTAGCTTCTGGGGGGTTCTTCTTTTGCTTTGAGCCTAACAGCATGTATATGTTTGCAGATAAGGCTGTGTTTTAGTGTATTAAGCCTTGGTAGTAGAAAATATATCTTGCCTTTTGAAGGTGAAGGCAGGGGGCCCTTTTGATCTAGAATCTCTAAAGGGCTGAGTGTATTATGTCTGATAGAAAGAGGCAGGGTTTGATAACCAAGATCTAGTGCTAGGATGCAGTCTTTTATTTAGGTAAATGGTGAGGGGTGGGCTGAGCATAATTCTTGGATGTGTGGGTATCTCCTAATTATTAGGGTAGCTTGTGATAGGGCACTTAACCCAGATATGAAGGTGTTATTTTTGGGGTTCTCGAAAATCAATTGTTGTAATGTGCTTTTTGCACTTCAAGGTTTTCCCAGTGTTTATCTGATGACCGTCTTATCCATTCCGCAATTCTAATCAAATGTACCACTTTATGATATTTGGATAAAAGGAGAAATTAACGTCCTCTTTTGTTGGAGGGAAGCTGAAGGATTTTGTAAGAGATTCTGGGTTTGGAGTCACCTCTGATGTACTGTAGTCCGAGCATAACTTCCGGTAAAGGTGAAAGAAGTTGCTGGGGAGAAGTATAGTTCACTAGCATTCTGAACACCATATGGACATAGTGAACATTTTCCTATCAATTTGACCTTAATACACTCTGAGGGACAGTCTGTGAAAATTATATTTTATTTATCCCCTGACTGGTACTTTTCAAAGGCTTAAAGGGGTTGTCCGAGATACCAACATTTTTTCAAAAACTGTGTCATACATTACCCCTTATACAGACAACCTAAATAAAGCATTATTTTAAAAAAAAATTCTACTTAGCACATTTCTTCTTTGAATTTAGCACGGTTTGTTTACATGCAGTTCAGCTCTGGTTTGTTGATCTTTCCTTGTTATGAAACTTTTTTTCCCGTGCACGCTCATTGCAGGCTGCAATGAGCGTGCACGTACCTTCCAAGAGTTCACGTGAGCTGTCCTTGCTCCTCCCGCTGACCTCCTTCACTGGATTGTCTCCTTGCTGACATTCTTGAAGGATGGTGACCGTTCTCCCCCCATTATGTTTTGTTTCTCTTTTCAGGTCTATAAACCTCTTCGTGTCTCCCCTCACCCTCGTCCACCCTCACCCTAACCCTCACCCTCACCCTAACCCTCGCCCACCCTCCTCTATCTCACGTCTCTCTCCACTAAGGCTATGTTCACACAGAGTTTTTTTGCCGGAGGAATATCTGCCTCAAAATTCCGTCTTGAAGTTTGCGGCAGATTTACCTCTCCCTGCACGTTGATTTTTGCGTCATTTTTCCCGGAGTTTTTTGTGCGCTGTTTGCGGCTTTGTTTGCGGTTTTGTTTGCCGCTTTGTTCGGGCCGTTTTTCGCTTCGTTTATCTTGGCGTTTTTTGCTTGTTTGTTTGCGTCTTTTTTTGCTGTGTTTTCCGTTGCGTTTATCGTAGCCTTTTTCGTATCGTTTCTTTTTTTGCATCGTTGTTTGCGGCTATTTTTGCTGCGTTTTTCGTTGCGTCTTTCGTGGCGTTTTCCCAGTAGTTTTTCACGGCGTTCTTTGCCTCTTTGTTTGCGGCTTTTTCCACGATGTTTTTCGCAACGTTTTCCGTGGCGTTTATCGTAGCCTTTTTTGCGTCGTTTTTCGCCTCTTTTTTTTGCGTCGCTGTTTGCGGTTTTTTTTCTGCGTTTTTCGTTGCGTCTTTCATGGCGTTTTTCCTGTCGTTTTTCATGGCGTTTTTTGCCTCTTTTTTCGCGGCTTTATTTGCGATGTTTTTCGCGGCGTTTATCGTAGCCTTTTTGGCGTTGTTTTTGCGGCTTTTTTTGCTGCGTTTTTCGCGTCGTTTTCCGTCATGTTTTTCGCCCACGGCAATTGAGCGCCGCGGGCATAAAACAACGGAAATACGCTTTCTCTGCCTCCCATTGAAGTCAATGGGAGGTCAGAGGTGTAAACGCCCGAAGATGGAGCATGTCGCTTCTTTTTCCCACGAGGCAGTTTTACTGCTCGCGGGAAAAAGACGCCGACGCCTCCCATTGAAATCAATGGTACGCATTTTCGGGCCGTTTTTTACAAGTTTTGCTACGCTGTTTCCGCTTTAAAAAAAACCAGGCGGAAACATCCCCGTAATTTCAGCCGTTATGGACGCCCTCGTGTGAACATACCCTAACAATGTAGGCTTAGATACAGGACCCCAGAAGATCTTAACCAGTTCAGGGCCGCGCTATTTTGCGCCTTCAGGACCAGACACCGTTTAGCCATTTTTAGCACGTGTTAGTTAAATGGCTATAACTTTTTTATTTGTTGGGCTAACGACGTGATTTTTGCGTTGTTTTTTCCGTAGATAATGCAGGTTTCTTTTTTTTATCATTTTTATACACACCTTTTTTGCCATTTTAGAATTTTCTTTCATAAAGTTTGAAAATATTAGTAAAAAAAAAGCTTTTTTACGTTTCAGCTATTTTTTTTTGGTAATAACATAGTTTTACCCTAAAATATACCTTTTATTTGTGATCGTCATTGTCTACCGTAAATTTTAATATATTACATGTCTATATTAGGGTAATTGGGTCAGCGCTAGCGTTATAACAATGATTGTCGGGGGGGAACGGTATTTTATTGGGGTGGGTATTTTATGTGTATTTATTATTGTATTTTTTTTTGCACTTTACTTTACTATTTTTTTATTACTGTAGTCTGATCCTCAAAGGTCAAAAAAGACCTTTGGGGACTTTATATATTTTTTTTCTTTCTTTTACATGTTTTTCCACTGTAACTGGAGCTGCACAGCAGCCCCAGTTACAGGGGAAATCAGCCCTCTCATAGTAACGATTGTCACTAATAGGGCTGTGCTGGGTCTAGTAAGACACAGCAGCAGTCTGCCACTAACGGCACCCGGTGATCATGTGACCAGTCACATGATCACCGGGAGGAATAGAGACAGCGCCGCGGGGCCGCTGTCTCTATTCCTATACACAGCGTTCATTGAGCGCTGTGTAAAAAGACATCGGAGAAGACAGAAGCAGCTAAAGCAGCTTCTGTCTTCTCCTCAGGGTCCCCGGCAGTCACTGACAGCCGGAGACCCGACATACAGCTGCCCGATCGCGCGGGCAGCAAGTTAAAACCCGAGCCGTAGAAAGTCTATGGCTCGGGTTTTAAGGACCCGTCCCTGACCGCTGGCCGTAAAAATACAGCCAGCGGTCAGGAACCAGTTGTTAAACAGTGCACGGTGTCCCGCGGGCCGCAGATAACAGCCTCAAGGGCTGCATGCGACCCGTGTGCTGCATAGTGTTGTATAATTCCCTATCAAAGCCTACTATGTGTAGGCTTTGATAGGGGAAGAACTAAAAGTACAGAGGTCACTGTACCTTTCTAGTCCGCGGGTGCCGTCCCTCTTCACTTTTTTCACTGTGAACATGCATAGGCG
This sequence comes from Rhinoderma darwinii, assembly GCF_050947455.1. NCBI lineage: Eukaryota > Metazoa > Chordata > Amphibia > Anura > Rhinodermatidae > Rhinoderma > Rhinoderma darwinii. The sequence goes on from NC_134694.1 coordinate 79,092,982, forward strand.
CGTTCACAGTGAAAAGATGCATAGGCTGGGCGGGCGGGCACGCGCAGAAACGTCACGTCTCCAGTGACGTGTCGTGTCCCATCCGAGGTCTCGCTGGGGCGAGACCATGTGATCGGGACACGACACGACAGTGGAGGAGGAAGAAAACGTGACGTCAGAAGACATGTGATCGGCAGAAAAGAGCTGCCAGAACGGAGAACAGAAGCAAGATTGCACAGGTAAGTATATTAGGGAATACTTAATGTGTGCATTGTGTGTTTAACTTTAAAATAAAAATATATCTCGGACAACCCCTTTAAGCCCTATTGCATGGGACAATGATCGGACAAATAAACACTCAGTCTTGATCATTGCCATGTGTAATCAGTGCAACGATCAGTCGATGAACAGCAATAAAAGTGTAGAAATGGAGTTAAATAAAACTGTGAAAAAGGGCTGATGAAAAACATCAAAATTTAGATTAGACAGAAACTCCACATATGGAAAAAAAAAAGTGAAAAGTAGGAAAAAACGCACACAGTGAGTGAGATAAACCACCCTGACAAAAATGAGAAATGAGGAATTAGGTGAAATGGATGTAATTAAAGAACGTAGGTAATGAATCATCTAATACTAGAAAAATGATATAAAAGGGCAATATATGTAGAGAAGGGATAAAACATGTTAGCAATGGAAACCATAAAAGTTTAGAAGCAACCAGGTAACTCCACAAAGGATATATAGCTACAAAATATCCACGTTCTTTTGACACAAAGAGAGATCAAATATATCCAGATTATGATGAACAATGGAGATGAAGTGCCTATGCATCTATATAAGATACACAAGTTAAAATCAACATATAAAATTAAAATTCAAGTTGTGATACAAAGACACTAGAGCAATGGTGGTTATTAGATAAATGGCACAAAACTGAGTGTCTCGTTCATACCCCTCAGTTGTGTGGTCTTCCGTTCCCAAATCCATCTACTTTCTTTTTGGACCAATTTTGTCATCAGGTCTGCTCCCCTCATGTCCAGATTGACATGATCAATGCCGCTTGTTTTAAATTTACATGAGTTGCAATTGTGGTGCAATTTAAAGTGTTTAGGAATGGTTTTTAAACACTCAATGTCATTGATTTCACTTGCTGCTTCAATGTGTCTAACGTGCTCCCTAATTCTGACTCTCAGCTCTCTCGTGGTCATTCCTATGTAAATAGAAGGGTAGGGACATTCAGCATAATATACTACACTTTTGGTGGCACAAGTAATATGTCATGTGATCTTGTATGTTTTTCACCCAAGTGAATCTCAAATGGAATTTGTCCTCTCAATATTAGGACAGCTAATGCATTTGCCACAAGGGCTACAGCCCCAGCGGGGTCCGCTAGAACCAAAGATTTTGCCAGGTCTAATTGGTGTTATGTAGCTCTGTACCAGTGTGGCTCTAAGGTTTTTACAATGGTGTGGTGCCATTGCTGGACATAAAGGGATCACATTGCAAAGATTTGGGTCTTTGAGGAGTACGGGCCAGTATTTAGTAGGAGCCTGACACATCTCATCCCAGCAAGAGTTATATGTATTGGTGAATCTCGCCTCAGATTTATTACGCTGTGTTGTACGTGTTGTGAGAAGTTGGAGTGCTTTCAACTCTTTTAAATGCTTGTTTTATACATTTGCTATAACCCCAATCAAGGAATCTTTGTTCTAGGTCTCTTGAATTCTTCTTAAAGTTTGTTTCCAAAGAGCACACTTTTTTCAAGTGGAGAAATTGTCCAGTAGGTATTGCTTTGATCGTTGATCTGGGATGGGAGGAGGTGGCATGGACTAGTGAGTTGACAGAAGTTGGTTTGCGATACAAGTTTGTTTGAATAAAATTGTTATGTTTAATACATAGATACAAGAAGTCCACACTGCCTCGATCACATTTGGCAGTAAGACTAATAGATTTAGCATCATAATGAATGAGTTGAGCAGTTCAAAATTACCCTACCAGATCATGAAGATATCGTCCATGAACGATGCCCAAAAGAGAACATGCCTTCCCGACTCCACATGATTTGATAGGAACAGGTCCCACTCCCACAGCCCCAGGAACAGGTTTGCATATTAGGGCACACAAGTCACCCCCATTGCAGTGCCCTGGAGCTGCAGGTATAAGGACCGTTAAAAGCAAAAAAAAATTGTTAAAATTAATTCCAGGAGTTATAACAAAAATTGGGACATGTCATTTTCCATATTACTCTTCCTGAGAGAGTGTGCGGTGACTCATAGGCCATCCTCATGCGTAATGCTCATATAAAGGGACTCAATGTCACATGTCACTAGGAGGGTGTTATCATCTAAGTATAGGTTGCCAACTTTAGAGATTATGTCGGCTGAATCACGTAGATAAGATGGAAGACATTCTACTAGTGGTTTAAAAAAGTGGTCAATATATTTGCACACTTTGTCTTTTAATCTTCCCTGGCATGATATTATAGGCCTACCTGTTGGTCTTTTGCTGTCCCATTGGATCTTGGATAGTGAATACAACCCTTGGTATAGTGGGTCCCTGGACGAGAAGTGCGTCTTGAATTCCTTTTAGTTATCACGCTTTCCTGAACTGTATGTGAAATGATCTGTTGTAATTGAATGCTGAATGAAGATAAGGGATTGAATGTGGCTTTCTTGTAACATGTCTGGTCTCTTAACTGCCTGTTTGCCTGCTTGATATCCATATTACGTGGCCATAGTACCACATTTCTGCCCTTGTCAGCTGGTTTATAAATTACATCACGTAGGGATTTGAGTTATTTCAGGCTCTTCCTCCCGTCAAATGTCAGATTGTCACTCTTAACATCTTTAGGTAACTACTCCAATTCATCTACTACTAGCTTGACAAACATGTCCACTGGCAGACATAGTGCCAAGGGTAGAAACTTGGTAGAACGAGTTCTAATGCATTTAGGGATTTTACCTGCTGCTGATGTCTCTTGTTCTTTTGCTAATTCTTCCAAGATATGTAATGCTTCTCGTTTCTCTGGGGTAGAATAGATATCATCTACTTATCTGTAATACCATTTCTTAAAAACAAGGGATCGGGCGAATAGGTGTAGATCCTTCACTGCTGAGCAGGGATCAAATCCACATGATAAGGAAAAATGTAGACCCTTACTCAGCACCTTAATGCCAGCAGTTGTTAGTTCATGTGTTGTTAAGGTCTTGACTCCCAGATCTATTCTCTGTGTCCCTGTTTGCTCGACTCTTGTTTTTAGTCTTTTTTTTATTATTGTTGCGAGATTTCTGTAGGTGTTATTACTTCTTAGGGACATCCTCTGATAGTCACATGTGGAAGAGAGGGAGGACATCGATGAGGATTGGCTTAGTGATTCCCGCCAGGTTTTTGTAGTTCCATCTATAGACACATTTCAGTTGGAAGTCATGGGTGTCAATCATAAGTTTCTTAGTTTTTGTATCATTAATTTGGGAATTAAGTAGTTAGATCTGTTCTGTGGTGGCCTAATTTTTTAAGCGGTTTTGCTGTATTTTATATTTCTGCTTCAATGGTTTTTAATGACTGATTATTCAGGCCAATTAATATCTCTATTAGCTTAAGGGAACAAGAGCTACATGTTTTTTCCCACCTGTTTAGGAATACATCATCTTCGATAAGGAAAGAAGGGAAGACCCATATGCGGAGTCCCCGTGGTATCAAATTCCTCTGGATGTAGTTTTCCAGGAATACTTTGTTCCACCATATTTTAGGTATTTTGTGAAGTAGATTCCTGATGGAGTTTTGTAGCTCCATGTAGTTTCGAAAACTACCAGTGCTCTGAGTCGTGGCCTCATTATTAAAAAGTGTATCAATTTGTGAAAGCTGTGGTTTTACCCTGGCTTTATAATCCATGGTTGCATTCTGTTCAGTCTCTGTAAAGATACAGCACAACAAATCAATAAAACAAATACAAAACAAACAAATATGAAGGTGTTAAATGACAGAAAGATAGTATTTCTTAAAACAAAGGCTGCACTTCCATAGAGAAATGCTACCAAAAAAGAAAAAATGTGCAAAAACATGGCATAAAAAAATATACGTTTACTGTAGTCGAAAATTTATAAAAGAAAACATACAGGATTAAAAAATTAGACACGACTACAACACAAAAAAATAACAACATCCAGAGATATCAGAAGTAAACAACAAATGATAATGGGTAACAGACACAATGGAAGTAAATAGTCTGAGGAAACACATAAATGGGAAGGCAACATGGAAATGGTAAAATACAATGCAGTATATTATCTTAAAGTGACAAGTGCTACATAGATGATCAAAATGATAGAGCAAATAAATAGATACATAAGTGAACAGTTACCAACTCATGATAGACTGCAACTCGGATGACGTCCACCCCAAAGCACGTTTTGACGCAAGCCTTTTTCCAGGGGTGGCGCCTTTGTATCACAAGCCCCATTAAATATGGGAAAACAAAAAGAAAGAAAGTATCGAGGCACTCACCGACTTTGCAACAAATTACTTTTATTCAGGATCTTGGTCTAGAATGTGGAATAAGCCTACGACCGTTTCGCGTGCGTACACGCTTTTTCAAGGCCCTCGGGGCCTTGAAAAAGCATGTACGCACGCGAAACGGCCGTAGGCTTATTCTTATTCCAGGCCTTGAAAAAGCGTGTACGCACGCGAAACGGCCGTAGGCTTATTCCACATCCTAGACCAAGATCCTGAATAAAAGTAATTTGTTGCAAAGTCGGTGAGTGCCTTGATACTTTCTATCTTTTTTTATATCAAGTTGTTTGTGCTGTACTGGTCGATGAACACCTCCGGGGCAATTTGACTGCCGTGATCCATTAAAAAAGGCCATTGAAAAACTCCATTCAAATATTTACTGGTTCAACAGTGCCAGCATTTTCCTTCTTCCTTCTATCCATTAAATATAGGTCCTAACCAATATATATCTCACAGTGTAGCTGGAGTGAATATTTAAAAAAGACACACCCATCTGTGGGCGCATGTTCCGGCCCGGCATCACATGCACATTTAGGGTGGTCGTCACCCGAGGTGCAAACTATCATGATTTGATAACTGTTCACTTATATATCCATTTATTTGCTCTATCATTTTATGCTTATGAATCACTTGCCACTTTACTTCCTAAATCATATACTACATTGCATTTTACTATTTCCATGTTGCCTTCCCATTTATGTGTTTCCTCAGATTATTTACTTCCATTGTGTTTGCTACCCATTACCATTTGTTGTTTAATTCTGTATACCTGGATTTTGTACTTTTTTTTGTGTTGTAGCCGTATGTCTCATTTTTTAATCATATATGCTTTGATTTACGAAAGACTGTCTTTCTGTCATTTGACACCTTATATTTGATTGGTTTGTTTTGTATTTGTTTTATATATATATATATGGAAATAAGTCCATACTATTTTCAGCTGGCTACACGTCATAATATTCTGCATAACTAAACAGCAGCTATCAACATTTATTTCTACAAATAATCATACAATCCTGCTTCTATAAAATGAAACTGTTATATGAAAATATTGTGCATTCAGAAATGCTATGGAACATGTCAAAAGAATTAGCTAGCTGTCACTTTCTCTGTACCTGCTATCTAGGCAGATTGCATTGTCCTTCAGTGTGGAAGAGAATATTGGACAGTGATTGAGTGCCACATGTTACTTGTTAATATGTATGCTATTATTTATCATCTGTCAGGGCTGTCACTTCATCATTCTAGCTACTGTAAGCATTGTATCACCTTACAGTATCCAGCCTTTCTGGTTTGTCTCATCTAACAAAGTAACAAGACATACTGTCAGAAACATGTTTATAAGAAAATGCTATAAATTGTGTACTGTTTATTGCGTTTGTTGTGTACTTGTTTAAAACATAAAGTACAAACTAAATCAATGTAAAGGGTATGGCCACCTTTGACCACCACCTCATAGATTATACGTAGCTATAATAAATACTTTGCATTAATTTTCTTGCAGTGATCCTGAGTTATAGATCTTATTACTGCTCATAGCTGTATTCACAGTTTGCTGGTTGTCATTGGAAATAGTTAACAAGCTTGTCTATTGTCAGGCACATTTCTAACAGTTTAGTTGAGCACCAATATTGGAGTGGAACAGTTATTTTTTTTACCTATTGTACAAAACCTGGTTTAAAGACTACACTTTCCAGATTGCAAATAACTGGAGCAAGCTTTGTATACATATTAAGTGAGCAAAGAATGCTGTGAGATTTCAACTCTTCCAGGACTGTGAATAGTGTATAATATTTAATAATATAATATCTATAATTAGAAATAGGCTGTAACGTTTATGTAGATGTCGGGTTTACTCACCTCCCGACGCCCGCAGCCATGGATCCGTGAGCGCTGGTCCCCATCTCCTTCCTAGGAGATGCCAGCGCTCACTTCCGCTCCGGTCTGCTGTGTCAGGTAGGGTGCGCACGCACACTCGTGCCCGGCCTTAAAGGGTCAGCGCGCACACAAGAGGAAATCATCATCATCAACTGCCCATGATTTCCTGACCTATAAGAAGGCCCCAGCCCTTCTGATCCTTGCATGAGCATTGTTAGTTATCCCAAGTCTGTCTTGCAAATGGTCCCTTAGTGTTTCCCGTTCCAGTTGTTACACGTGCCCTGTTACCTGTTCCTGTATCCTGTGTTGTTCTTGTTCCTGTGCCTACTAGTGTCGGAGTCATGTCACGTCCTGTGTCATCTGCCACGTCCAGAGGAATTCGCCACGTCTGGCGCAATCTGCGGCACCTGTGTCATCCGCCACGTTTGGCGCTACTTGCTGCACACATCTCTATCAGTGCCAGAGCTGCGGCCACTGTCTGGACTATCCAGGTACCCTTGTGCGGGACATTGTATTGAAGGGGTTCCCTGTTGTTTGGCCAGCTGCCTCCCCGCTACGGCGGTACGGCCTAGTGGGTCCACAAACCCGCACTGTGACGATGTGTAATTGGTAAAATTGCATTTAAAGGTGGCCTTCCCCTTTAAAGTCATAATATTTGGAAAGTGTGGCCCTGCTAGAGTAAGGATGTGGTTTCCTGGAGCTCCCGGTTTCTTATCCTCTTTCAAAGTGAGAAAATCCCCCAAAACTCTTACAACTAGACCACCATGTTCCTTCTGCTCCTTACTGCAGCATGGCCTTCTCTACACTAATCATAATTTTTTACCTCGGACTCCCCATCAAACCCTTCAAACAGAATGTCTCCTGCTGAAGCACAAGCCCTGCAATACCAAACACCTGCTTGATGCGGTTTTCTGCAGCCAGCCTCCACTTGGTTCTTCACAGGTAAACACTATGGAGAATATTACATTCATAAAGGTTCAGACTTCCCAAGCTGGTTCAGATTTAGTGCATTTGTCATACCATTGTGGCATTTATGAAACTGATGAAAACATGTTGGACTCCCATCTGGTTCTTCATCTCAGACTACATGGCTTATTGAAAAGGGGAGCTATGATTGAGCTGCTATTACTAATATTAGCTCTGCTACATATACCCATCAACACCAACTGAAACAATCTGTCCCCAAATTTGTCCACCTTGTCTCAGTCAGAATTATTAATTCAGCTAATGTTGCAGAGGAAACATAAGTACTATGGTTACTTAAACTGTTGCAGTTTCTAAACCAAACATGGAAGGAGGACTTGAATTTAACCCCTTAACGACCGGCGTATAGTGTTTTTACGTCGGCCGTTCAGGGTAGTTCTTCTGAAGCGCCGCCTTTTCACGTCGGCACTTCAGAAGAACTTTCCCCGAATTGTGCGGGGTGCTGCTGAAGCCTGGGCTGTTAGTAACAGCCTCGGACTTCAGGGCAATGATCGGAGAACACTAACAGTGGTCTCCGATCATATTTAACCCCCTCAGATGCGGCGCTCAATAGCCAGCACCGCATCTGAGTGGTTTTAGAGGGAGGGGCACCCTCTCTCAGTCCCACGGGAATCCCCACGTGCATCGCAGGGTGCTGATGGGTTCTATGGCAGCCTGGGGCCTAACAAAGGCCCCCAGGTCTGCCTTTAGTAATTGCCTGTTAAACCATGCCAAAGGCATGACCTAACAGGTGCCTGTCAGTTTTACACTGACCGGCAATAATACACTGCAATACAGAAGTATTGCAGTGTATTATAATAGCGATCAAAAGTTTGGAAAGTAAAGTCCCCCAGTGGGGCTAAAAATAAAGTAAAAAAATTAAATAAAGTTTGAAATAAATAAATATATGTCCCAAGTAAAAAAAAATAAAAACCCCACTTTTTCACCTTACAAAATACTTTATTATGAAAAAAAGTAAAAAGTTACTCATATTTGGTATCACCGCGTCCGTAAAAACCCAACTATAAATTGATTACATTATTTAACCCACACGGTGAACGCCGTAAAAAATATATTAAAAAACAATGCCAAAATTTCTGTTTTCTGTTCATTCTGCCTTCAAAAGAATGTGATAAAAAGTGATCAAACCATTGCATCTACTCCAAAATGGTACCAATAAAAACTACAAGTCGTCCCGCAAAAAAAAAGCCCTCATACAGCTGCAACGGTTAAAAAAATAAAAAAGTTATGGCTCTTAAAATATGGCGATACAAAAGCAAATAATTTTGAAAAAAATGTGTTTTTAGTGTTTAAAAGAAGGAAAACATAAACAAATCCATATAAATTTGGTATCACCGCAATTGTAACGACCCGCTGAATAAAGTTATTATGTTATGTATACCACAAGGTAAACGGCGTAAAATTAAGATGCAAAAAAATTGCAACATTTCTGGGTTTTTTCCAGTACACCACTAAAAAAGTTATTAGAAAGTTAATCAATAAATTATATGTACCCCAAAATGGTGCAATTATAAAATACAACTTGTCTCGCAAAACAAAAGTCCTTATACAGCAATGTCGACACAAAAATAAAAAAGTTATAGATCTTTGAATGCAACGATGGAAAAACGTTAAAAATTGCTTGGTCATTATGGTTTAAAATACCTTCGGTATTAGGGGGTTAATTATGCAGTCTTCAGGACAAGTGGATTTAGCCTGACAACCGCTACAATGCCAGACTACTCTGTCTAGAAAGAACCTTTTGATTATGTGTATAAGTGTAAGCTCCAGCACTTCATGTTCCGACCCACCTCTAACTTAGATAAATTTAAATGCACCACCATTTGTCCACCCCTTCATCCAAAAAAGGGTAGCATCACAACCACTGCCTATTTCTGTATCTTTACTTCCAGCAACCACCTCTGCTATACTCAGGGGCGTAACTAGGAAAGACTGGGCCCCATAGCAAACTTTTGACTGGGGGCCCCCTCCGTTGGGTATCACACAACCCCCCCCCCCTTGTAGATAGTACCTCCCTATAGACTCCACCACACAGCGCCCCCTGTAGATAGCACCATACAACCCACTGTAGATAGCGCCATACACATCCCCCTGTAGATAGCGCCATACACCCCCTGTAGATAACGCCATACACCCCCTGTAGATAACGCCATACAGCCCCCCTGTAGATAACGTCATACAGCCCCCTGTAAATAATGCCATACAGTCCCCCCTGTAGATAACGCCACACAACCCCCCTGTAGATAACGCCATACAAACCCCCTGTTGATAACGCCATACAGCCCCCTGTAGATAACGCTATACAGCCCCCTGTAGATAACGCCATACAGCCCCAAATCCCCTCTGTAGATAACGCCATACAGCCCCAAATCCCCTCTGTAGATAATGCCATACAGCCCCCCATGTAGATAACGCCATACAGCCCCCTGTAGATAATGCCATACAGTCCCCCCTGTAGATAACGCCATACAACCCCCTGTAGATAATGCCATACAACCCCCCCTGTAGATAACGCCATACAACCCCCCTGTATATAACGCCATACAACCCCTCTGTAGATAACGCCATACAACCCCCCTTGTAGATAACGCCATACAGACCACCTGTAGAATACGCCATACAGATCCCCTGTAGATTACGCCATACAGACCCCCTGTAGATAACACCATACGGCCCCCCTGTATATAACGCCATACAGCCCCCCTGTAGATTACACTATACAGCCCCCCCTGTAGATAACACCATACAGCACCCCCCTGTAGATAACGCCATACAGTCCCCCTGTAGATAATGCCATACAAACCCCCTGTAGATAACGCTATACAGCCCCAAATCCCCTATGTAGATAACGCAATACAGCCCCAAAACCCCTCTGTAGATAACGCCATACAGCCCAAAATCTCCTCTGTAGATAATGCCATACAGCCCCCCATGTAGATAACGCCATACAGCCCCCTGTAGATAATGCCATACAGTCCCCCCTGTAGATAACGCCATACAACCCCCTGTAGATAACACCATACAGCCCCCCTGTAGATAACATCATACAGCACCCCCCTGTAGATAACGCCATACAGTCCCCCCTGTAGATAACACCATACAACCCCTCTGTAGATAACGCCATACAACCCCCCTTGTAGATAACGCCATACAGACCCCCTGTAGATAACGCCATACAGCCCCCTGTAGATAATGCCATACAGTCCCCCCTGTAGATAACGCCATACAACCCCCTGTAGATAATGCCATACAACCCCCCCTGTAGATAACGCCATACAACCCCCCTGTAGATAACGCCATACAACCCCCCTGTAGATAACGCCATACAACCCCTCTGAAGATAACGCCATACAACCCCCCTTGTAGATAACGCCATACAGACCCCCTGTAGAATACGCCATACAGATCCCCTGTAGATTACGCCATACAGACCCCCTGTAGATAACACCATACAGCCCCCCTGTATATAACGCCATACAGCCCCCCTGTAGATTACACTATACAGCCCCCCCTGTAGATAACACCATACAGCACCCCACTGTAGATAACGCCATACAGTCCCCCTGTAGATAATGTCATACAAACCCCCTGTAGATAACGCTATACAGCCCCAAATCCCCTATGTAGATAACGCAATACAGCCCCAAATCCCCTCTGTAGATAACGCCATACAGCCCAAAATCTCCTCTGTAGATAATGCCATACAGCCCCCCATGTAGATAACACCATACAGCCCCCTGTAGATAATGCCATACAGTCCCCCTGTAGATAACGCCATACAACCCCCTGTAGATAACGCCATACAGCCCCCCTGTAGATTACACTATACAGCCCCCCCTGTAGATAACACCATACAGCACCCCCCTGTAGATAACGCCATACAGTCCCCCCTGTAGATAATACCATACAACCCCCCTGTAGATAACACCATGCAGTCCCCCTGTAGATGACACCATACAACCCCCCTGTAGATAACGCTATACAGCCCCAAATCCCCTATGTAGATAACGCAATACAGCCCCAAATCCCCTCTGTAGATAACGCCATACAGCCCAAAATCTCCTCTGTAGATAATGCCATACAGCCCCCCATGTAGATAACGCCATACAGCCCCCTGTAGATAATGCCATACAGTCCCCCCTGTAGATAATGCCATACAACCCCCCTGTAGATAACGCCATACAACCCCCCTGTAGATAACGCCATACAACCCACCTTGTAGATAACGACATACAGACCTCCTGTAGATTACGCCATACAGACCCCCTGTATATTACGCCATACAGACCCCCTTGTAGATTATGCCATATAGCCCCCCTGTAGATTACGCTATACAGACCCCCCTGTAGATAACACCATACAGCCCCTTCTGTAGATAACACCATACAGCCCCCCTGTAGATAACACCATACAGCCCCCCTGTAGATTAAACTATACAGCCCCCTGTAGATAACACCATACAGCACCCCCCTGTAGATAACGCCATACAGTCCCCCCTGTAGATAATGCCATACAACCCCCTGTAGATAACACCATGCAGTCCCCCCTGTAGATAACACCATACAACCCCCCTGTAGATAACGCCATACAGCCCGAAATCCCCTCTGTAGATAACGCCATACAGCCCCAAATCCCCTCTATAGATAACGCCATACAGCCCCAAATCCCCTCTGTAGATAACGCCATACAGCCCCCCCTGTAAAAAACGCCATACAGCCCCCTGTAGATAACGCCATACAGTCCCCCCTGTAGATAACGCCATACAACCCCCTGTAGATAACGCCATACAACCCCCCCTGTAGATAACGCCATACAACCCCCCTTGTAGATTATGACATACAGACCCCCTGTAGATTACGCCATACAGACCCCCTGTATATTACGCTATACAGACCCCCCTGTAGATAACAGAATACAGCCCCTTCTGTAGATAACACCATACAGCCCCCCTGTATATAACACCATACAGCCCCCCTGTAGATAACGCCATACAACCCACCTTGTAGATAACGACATACAGACCCCCTGTAGATTACGCCATACAGACCCCCTGTATATTACGCCATACAGACCCCCTTGTAGATTATGCCATACAGCCCCCCTGTAGATTACGCTATACAGACCCCCCTGTAGATAACACCATACAGCCCCTTCTGTAGATAACACCATACAGCCCCCCTGTAGATAACACCATACAGCCCCCCTGTAGATTAAACTATACAGCCCCCTGTAGATAACACCATACAGCACCCCCCTGTAGATAACGCCATACAGTCCCCCCTGTAGATAATGCCATACAACCCCCTGTAGATAACACCATGCAGTCCCCCCTGTAGATAACACCATACAACCCCCCTGTAGATAACGCCATACAGCCCGAAATCCCCTCTGTAGATAACGCCATACAGCCCCAAATCCCCTCTATAGATAACGCCATACAGCCCCAAATCCCCTCTGTAGATAACGCCATACAGCCCCCCCTGTAAAAAACGCCATACAGCCCCCTGTAGATAACGCCATACAGTCCCCCCTGTAGATAACGCCATACAACCCCCTGTAGATAACGCCATACAACCCCCCTGTAGATAACGCCATACAACCCCCCTTGTAGATTATGACATACAGACCCCCTGTAGATTACGCCATACAGACCCCCTGTATATTACGCTATACAGACCCCCCTGTAGATAACAGAATACAGCCCCTTCTGTAGATAACACCATACAGCCCCCCTGTATATAACACCATACAGCCCCCCTGTAGATTACACTATACAGGCCCCCTGTAGATAACACCATACAGCACCCCCCTGTAGATAACGCCATACAGTCCCCCCTGTAGATAATGCCATACAACCCCCTGTAGATAACACCATGCAGTCCCCCTTGTAGATAACACCATACAACCCCCCTGTAGATAACGCCATACAGCCCCAAATCCCCTATGTAGATAACGCCATACAGCCCGAAATCCCCTCTGTAGATAACGCCATACAGCCCCAAATCCCCTCTGTAGATAACGCCATACAGCCCCCCTGTAGATAACGCTATACAGCCCCCTGTAGATAACGCCATACAGTCCCCCCTGTAGATAACGGCATATAACCCCCTGTAGATAACGCCATACAACCCCCCTTGTAGATAACGCCATACAGACCCCCTGTAGATTACACCATAAAGATCCCCTGTAGATAACGCCAAACAGCCCCCCTGTAGATAACGCCATACAGTCTCCCCTATAGATAACGCCATACAACCCCCCTTGTAGATAACGCCATACAGACCCCCTGTAGATTACGCCATACAGACCCCCTGTAGATAACGCCATACAGCTCCCTGTAGATAACGCCATACAGTCTCCCCTGTAGATAACGCCATACAACCCCCATGTAGATAATGACATATAACCCCCATGTAGATAACGCCATACAACCCCCTGTAGATAACGCCATACAACCCCCTGTAGATAATGCCATACAACCCCCCTTGTAGATAACGCCATACAGACCCCCTGTAGATTACGCCATACAGACCCCCTGTAGATTACGCCATACAGACCCCCTGTAGATTACGCCATACAGCCCCCCCTGTAGATTAGGCTATACAGACCCCCCCCTGTAGATAACACCATACAGCCCCATCTGTAGATAACACCATACAGCCCCTTCTGTAGATAACACCATACAGCCCCCCTGTAGATAACGCCATACAGCCCCCCCTGTAGATAACGCCATACAGCCCCCTGTAGATAACGCCTATTTAGAATCCTATTCACTATCCAGAGTGCCTGTGTTGTAAAGACAGTGAGGTACACTCACCCTCTCAGCACTTGCAGATGATCATCCAGCTCTTCATTTATTCTATTCATTTATTCCAGTATGCATTGTGTTTTATGGAGAATAAATTTAAAAAGAGCCTATATCTCCAGCG